>NW_021680565.1:188032-204388 GCF_001412515.2 Diachasma alloeum
CCTCGTAATCCACATTTCTGCGTATGGTTTGCGATATGTTTCTTGTCGTTATTGGATTTTTGGGGACGATCAGTATTTAGTTTTAAGAAAATACGGTTCCGTTTGCGGTTTGTCGATTCCGCGTTGCTAAAAATCGGCTGGCGCCCTAAATACACGAAATAAGGATTGGATGAGCTGCTGATTGTCCCCGAAGTCCAGTGTTAGCGTTATGGTTTTTGGCGTTTCAGACTTGTCGGATTACGAGAACGAAGGTAATGAGTTGGCCGTGTTTGGATAATCGAGACTTCTGGGTTAGGGTTTATTGAGTATTTGTTGAGGCCAAAGAAAAATCATTACAGAAGTTATCGAAACAAATCAATGGAGTTGTGTAACGCAGAACGAATTATTGTTCCCAAAACCCACTAATGTATATCAATTATCGAATGGATCATATTATATTCCATGTCGATAGAAAAACTTCCACTTTCTTATGTAAATATGTACATATGGTATTTGCTTATTTTCATACTACATATATCCTGTTTGAATATTAATTGACGATCGAACAACTTCCACTTTCTTATGTAAATATGTATTGTGAAGTATTTCGTACCTCTGTGGAATGGTACGAGAATACGCAGCCCTCGGTGAGCAAATCTTAAAACCAAAAGTCGAGCGCCAGTACGTTTTCTCTCAAAACGCACAAAAACCGAAATCCGTAATCCACAAGATAGACCAACGACGGAACAGCTGCCGACAGCTCAGTATATCATCCGCGGAGGCGGCTGGATTCCAAACTGCTGCTCCGAAAAATTATCTTGACATGACTGGGTTCTAATTTTACTAAAGAAGTCAGAAATGCAGAGTAACACATGAATTTAGTAAGATAATTAAACCAAATCGGAAATCTGATTACAAATAAAATAGAATGGATAAAACCCCATCTCATTCTCGATATTCAAGGCATTTAATCTTCGGAAGGAAAACAAAGACGAATTACAAAATAATAAATAAACGATTAGAAGACTCGATACAACACAATTCCCTAGCCGCAATATGTCAAAGGTAAAACACTAGTCAATTAAAAGTTAGTCAAAATCCGTCAGTTAATCCGTAGTCCATGAAAAGGTCAGACGGTAAAATAACTAGCGAAATTACCAATGATTCCTAAATAACCGCGGTGCAGGAATCTACCATTACACCTAGATATCAGTGCATCCATACAAAGTGGCGAGAGTAAGAATCTGACACTACAAGCTATTGAGAGGGGGATTGCCTCGAGGAACGAAAACAACACAGCCGGCAACTGACGAAAGGTCACCCGGCACAAGACAACAGCTCGAGCACCGAAAAACGCTACAATCCCTCTGACAATAACTACGATAATTCAACAGTCTCTGAACGATTATGCCGAAAATTGAATGCGATGAAATTAGGCTTTCAGAGGCCCAGAAAAATAGTAGAATATCTCGAGAGGTAATAACACTGACCTCGAGAATTACAATTCGCCTTAATACCCGAAAATCGATATCTAACGGCGAGAACGATGAAACGAGAGTCTAGAGAAATCTACAACACTTATAATCACTGAATTTATTTAGAGAAAGCTAAACCAAAATTCGAAATCAACCGGACGAAATATTAATTAACAAATCGGACCCGAACAAAATGTCTGCTGAACAAGGGGCAAGAAATAGCCTGGAAATTCGACAATCACTAATATGGCGTCAATCACCCCTCACTCTGAAATGGACCGCTCACCAAATCCGATGATCAGTCGACGGCAGCAAATTTCCCAGGCCTTCCCAGTTCGCCAAATTATAACCGCAACTCCGGGTCTCGACAATGTAATACGCCCGATGAAACAAACTAAGGGAATTCACGATGCCTCTTAAAACGAGACTGAAATTTTGGCACAGCAGTTCCCTGGACGTCCAAACGAGAAGTGATCGTTGCCGGTGCAAATTACCCACGCGACGTCTTGCCAATAAATCAAATATGATTGGTCCGCGGTGACGACGTCTCAATCTCGGCTGCTGATTGGACGCTATGATCATACCTAACCAGAGCCCACGGAAACGACCGAAATAATTTCACGCTCGCGGTAAAACAATGAGCGGCGTGAATGTCCAATAATAAGACAAATTTTACAATGTAAAATTCCAGAATAATTTCCATTTTCCAATGATATTCGACTGGACGTCTGAAGTCAGTCCAGTAATCCGTCGTCCGATAACTACCTCGTCGTCTCAGTCCCAAATTCTCCCACTCCATTTCCTGGGGCCGCCACTTGGTCTTCCGCTAGTTGAATCCAATCCTGCGTGGAGCCATTCAGAAATGTGCTGGCCTAATCTCCCTTACTCTACAGTATCCGAGACCCAAAGACAGGTTACTAGAGTATCCCACGAAGATCCAGACTCNTATTCGACTGGACGTCTGAAGTCAGTCCAGTAATCCGTCGTCCGATAACTACCTCGTCGTCTCAGTCCCAAATTCTCCCACTCCATTTCCTGGGGCCGCCACTTGGTCTTCCGCTAGTTGAATCCAATCCTGCGTGGAGCCATTCAGAAATGTGCTGGCCTAATCTCCCTTACTCTACAGTATCCGAGACCCAAAGACAGGTTACTAGAGTATCCCACGAAGATCCAGACTCCATCCCACGATGTAATCCGGTGAGCGGTGAGACATCGATCCATACAAAACAAATTAACAAAAATAATGATAGCAAAAGATCCAATATTCTAACAAAACGACTCTCGCCTCGCCAATGGTGTGACTGCTCGTCTGGAATATTCAGCGAACCGTCGAACGGTCGAAATCTCAAAAATAACACGTTACAACTTATATGATATTTGCTTATTTTCATGCTACATATATCCTGTTTGAATACTGATTGACGATCGTACCTGAATCATGTGTAAAATATTTATATATTTATATTATGTCTTTTTTCGTTGTTGTTCCTTTGAAATTCAGGCTAACTTGAAATATTAGATATTTACTCTATGTACATGTATTTATAGGATTACAATAAAATATTATTCGTATCATCTGTTCAACTAATTATAAGATTATTGATCATGTATCACTTTTAATGTAACTATTATATAATCCAATTAGGGGTTCTCACGATGAGGGCATTTGCGTAATGCAATGAATTTTAGAAAAAGTCATTCTTTGTAAGAAATTTTATGGAAGCCATTCTTTGTATATGATTGTAGTTGACGTTATTATGAGTATTTTTTAAAATAAAAATAAGATCGTAGAATAAACGTTAGAAATCATTTTTAATCGTGCTCAATGCAAAAAAATAAATCATTTCTCTCAATAAAATAATAATATCCTAATAATTTAGAATTCAATTGCTCCGACCACCAAATTCATTGCATGAAATGGTAGTTTCAATCAAATCGATTAAATTATTTTTCCGTCTTGAATAAAAGTATATTGAGTCGAATGGAAACATTCATTCGAAATAATATGAAAGTTGATTGGAAGGGAAGAGCGATTTATTTTTACCAACTTCCAATTTTTGTCAGTGCAGTTAAAATCTCTGTTGACTGAATTCGAAAAATTGATTAATTCAATGATATATGACGACAAAATAATATAACATTTAGTTCTTTGCAACGTATATGAGGTTGTAGTAAATTCCTCATCCGATTAAATGAACGGTATTCATGTTCATTCAAAGCACGAGCAGGTCAGTGTGACTGAATGTTAGGTCGCCGGTTTTACCAAATCTTACGGTCAACTCGAGCGCATATCCAGTTGCCTATATACGACCGTAATATTTGGTAGACCCGACCGTAATACAGTCCGTGCTACCAAACCTTTTTCTCAGTTTAATTGAGATCACGTTGTGTAACTGGATTAACAAAATGAGTACTAATACAAATATTAACTTATCCACGGTATTCGAGGCAGAATAGAATTCGTTTGGTCTTGATAACCACAATAACCGAAAATTTAGTACTTGTCTTCATACTTTCATTGTTACTCAATAAAATAGTTTTGAATCTCAATACAAGCATTAATTCTGAAATTCATTCACGCACCGCCGAAAGTATTTATATAGGTATCGAATCAAGTAGTGAAGTACGTAACATGTAACAATGGGAATATCAATCAAGATCGACTTCAATCTCCATTTTTGGTAGTTCAAAACATCATATCACTCAAGCACATGAAAACTTGCCCCCTATCACCTAGTGAGATTATCAATACCGTATCTCCTTTCACGTCACTAGCCTCTCTTCATAACTCGATGCGCTGTTCTCATCTTCTTTACTCCCCTCACCACCCGCTCAATTGCAGGCAAAATACACGCTACCAATTGGTCTTTACTAAACATTAGCAATTTCAAAACTATTGAATTAATAATTTTTTTCACATTTTTCCGATATTCAAGGGACTTAAATCTATCTATAGTATATTAGAGACTGTCAAGATTTGTTGATTTTTGTTTTTTCAATCTCCCACCCCCCAAAAAACTAGATTTTGCAGCCACAAATTCCTCCTGTACATTCGAATACTGTCCGATAAATAGTATCATCCCTCATCGGAGATAAGGTTTGCCCATTTGATTGACACGTGAAAAATCATTTTTCCCATTCAAAGCGATTCTGTCACCGGATATTCTTGTTCTATTGCTGAGTGATTTCACAGATTTGAAGAAGGGTATATGGGAGAGTGAACCCGAATAGATTTCCGAATAATTGGAAAAAACCAAAAGAAACGCGCAGATCAAAAAATAAAATAGCGATTATAGCTAGAATTCAAGTTTTTGGTGGGGTAGAACATTTTGAAAAAAAATCATGTGTGCTGGAAATACTCCAGTTGATTCGGTAATAATTGGAATAAAAGGCGGGAAGTCGTACGAAAAAAAATAAATTATCGATTAGTATCAAAATCGTAGTGTTTTGAGCGTTAGAAAATGTATTGCCTGAGAAATAGTTAATAACAACAATTTCGTTTGAGTAAAAAAGAGAGAGAGGAACAACGAAGAGATATAAAAAGACTGATGTATTGTTTCTTTAAGCTTTCCCTCCTTTTGGAATTTTTTGTGTTGAATAATTTGACACACAGTGATCCTAACTATGATTGAGAACAAATCTGTAACCACTCGGGACTCGAATTGGAAATCTCCTGCATGTGAGTCAAGGGTCTATCCCACTACGTTGGGTCCAGCCCCCTGACACTCGGCCAAACTACTGTCGACGCTAATCAAGCCGCCACTGTGGCGCTACGGGTGTGCGACCGTTGGCCGCACTATTAGAGAGTCGTTCAAACAGTGATATGTCGGTTTAGGGTGTCGCCCGATGGGAGAACAATCATGATGGAAAAGGAAAAAATTATAAAATATTTTTTTCATGTAGTACAATTTATTTAACAATATATCTAAGAATACTCATGTTTTTGACAACTTCGCCATTTTTCTCTTCTCTTGATTCAGTTTTTTCTGCTCAGCGTTAGAGCGTGCTAATTTCTTCTTTGGAGAAAGAACAATTCGAATCCTTTTTACCTCGCCACGATTTTTAGCACGACGAATTCTTTGAGTTATAGTTCGTTTAATTCTTTGACAAGCTTCACAATTCCTACTGCTATCAATAAAGGGCACCGGTTATGGCGCCATGTTCCTTTAACCCTCCTAAAATGGCTAGATCTCTTACTTGCACTCCAGTGGCGCCCTATAGGTTGAGTAGTTGGCGGCGGCGCGCCGCTCTACGCGCCAGTTCAGGAGGGTATAATATCCATATGAACAAAGTGACCATTGGTCTGTAGCAATTCATTCTGGAAATCGCACCCTGAGCAAACCTGAAGCCTATTGATGACAAGAATTAATTCTTCCAATTGTTCTACTTCCTTGATCGTCTCAAAGAAGCCATTGAGCACTGGAGATGGCTTAACAGATTAATTCAATACATGAATTCAATACATGAATTCAAGGTATCAAATCTTCACTGAGAGATATTTATTTCCACAGTATTAGTTTAGAATCCGCTTCAGTGTTGATTTCCTTTATTCGAAAGAAGTATAAGGAAGTTGTTGAACCATTGATCACGATTTTCTTTTCCCAATGGGGGGGGCAGTCTCACAGTCTCTCCACATAGTCGCTTGAATGTCATGAGGGGCACACTGTCTTTACTATTTTCTGAATCTGGAGGTGAGGGAGGAATTTCAAAATGTGATGCTCCATCTGTATTTGTGAGATTACATGACCCCTGTATTGGTTCATTCGATTTTTCCACCGCATCCGCAGCAGAAGTACATGGGGTGGATATTGTTCAAGACATTCAGCGCTGCAAGCGGCACCTTCAATAAGGATGACATTATATTTAAACGTGGATAGGTTGAGTGTCAGGGGGCTGGTTGTCAAAAAAGAGAGTCAAAAAAAATAACACTGAACAACTCCACGTGACCACCTTTTCCCTACATCTCCAACACCGAATTAATTTATCCACCTCGATTAAATTACAATCACTTGACGCCCTCTAAATTTATTTATGATATCGATAATCTGACTTAATTCACAGGGACGAGTCGTTCCCAAAAAAGGTCAGCAGCCGAATGATCAAAAACCAAAACATTCAAGGAATTGAATACCATGCATTACTAATTGAGGTTATGTTGTTTCGAAATTCGATGGCGCGTAACCGTCAAGTCATGCAGCGCTGCAGGCGGCAGCTTCAATAAGAATGACATTATATTTATACGTGGATAGGTTCAGTGTCAGGG
Source organism: Diachasma alloeum (assembly GCF_001412515.2). Taxonomy (NCBI): domain Eukaryota; kingdom Metazoa; phylum Arthropoda; class Insecta; order Hymenoptera; family Braconidae; genus Diachasma; species Diachasma alloeum. The sequence continues at coordinate 194,750 of NW_021680565.1, forward strand.
AGCTGGTTGGGTCTTCTGTTCTAATGGCAGACCATTCTAATAACTCTCAAACAACACAATAAGCGGATAATGTCGATAAAAAAGGTGTCAATTATTCCTGCTGAAAATTTGCGAGCATTAATCCGGTTTATCAGTCGTAGGCAACATTTTCCTCATAATTTCATAAATCATTTTATAAATTTATGATTTTTTCATTGTCAACTGTACTGCATCTGTTGATTTTTCGTTTGCCGGGTAGTCCATTCCGAATCGGTGAGCAATTCCTCAGAATCAATTCATCTAATCGCGGCAGACACATGATAATTGGATAACTTTTAAGGTCAAATTGGTGAAGAAATACCTAAGAGTGACCAGGAATCACATACAAATCGTATAACTCAATCAAAATCCTATAATTTTTATCTGTCCTCTTTCATATAATTATTTTCTGAAATTCTAAAATTGAATGATCTGATAGAGCGAATGGATTCACTGTCTAGTGACGATTCCACCGATCCGGATTACGAAGTTCCTGATCCACCCCGAAAGAAATTAAAGGTCCTCAGTTCAGAACTGTTGTCTGCACTGAATCGGACACAAACGACAACGCGATATGTATCATCGCTGAGACTGCTAAGAGTGTAGGTCATATTCTGGATGACCTCGTTCTGAGGTCGAGTACCATCCACAGAGAAAGGATCAAGTATAGAATGAACTTCACTATCAATCTGAGAAACCAGCTCCAAGTAGCTCCCAACGTGGTGCTTCACTTTGATGGAAAAATTCTTGAAAACCTGGAGGGGCGTGAAAAGGTTGACAGTGAAAAGGTTACTGCCGAATATTTTCAGAAATCCGTAATGCACTGAGAGAAAAATTACCGAGCTCGCACAGTAAAGTGGGTTCAGATGGTCTTTCCAGGCGAAATGTACCGCAAAGAGTAGGAAAAAGTACTGTTATACAAGTCATTTTTTCGGATAAATGCGGGGAAAAATTCTTATGCAGCACGGTAATTTTTCCACGCACGGTCGACTGTAACGTCCCGACGTTGAATTTCGTGGATGGCAATATGAATCGGCCATAAAAATCCGCGAGATTCAAATTATGATTCGGAAATGATTTTTAAAATGATATTTTTAAAACGCAGTATGCTGTGAAGTACGGAAAAGAAAGGACAATGAGCAAAGGAAGAAACTAACTCCACAATCGTGAGAGAAACCGTTACAGAAAATTGTAAATGTCAAATACTTGAGTTTAAATCCAAACTTATTGCCCTCCAAAACTCGTCACGGAAAAGGCTTTACCTTGAAAAATCCAAAATTTAGAGAGGAAAGTAAAATTAACGGTCACGGTCCCAGGTCGTAAAATCTCAGTTCTGTTTATTTCGAAAGTTCCTTTGTAGCATGTGTTCGACACGTGTGGGCTCTCCTTTGTTCATTGTATCGCTGAGAGGGCCTAAAACCCTCTGAGGGGAAAACTTGCGACGTCACACGCTCCCCTTTTCTCCCATTTTCCCTTGGGTTTCACTTTTCCCTTTCCTCTGGGCCAGGTTTGCGTGCGCAACTTGTAGGCTAGTGGGGGTTGTTGGATCCAACCCTAAAAGTTAAGTTTAAGTTTTAGTTAGTCCCATCGTGGCTGTTGTTCCGACAACTTTTCGAGCTTCTCTCTTCAATCAGTTTTCTATAAAGTTTACTTAGAGTTTTCATAAGTTCATTGAGTGTATGGTTCACAGTTTAAAGTTTTCGAGTTCAACAACTTTAATAAATAAAGTATTAATGTGCTCTCCTAAGCACTGGTTTACTGCATTTATTTCAAAAAAAAAAACCTTCAACTTAATTATTACGTCACGAACGAGTCAACTTCGATGGAGTCCTCATTAGAGGTGTAGCGGCTAACGTATCCACTCTTCAAGTTTGTGCGCTCAATATTTCTAAAGGCGCCACTGTGGTCCTAGTAACATCGACAGGACATAACACGACTGCCATTGAGGTTTTCGACGAGTGTGAGGTTGGCACGCCGAACCAAATGCGAGGCGTACCAATCACACTTGTTGAAAACCCCTGTGGCACTAGACGCGAACGATATTTTTCCGTAGTGACTTTCACCTTTGCCAGTTCGGGGAAGGATCAATACCAATCCCCGGATTGGGAAATGTGAAGGTCAGTACGGAAAAATTATGACACTGGCTGACAAATTTTTCCGGTGCTCTACCAGAATCCTACACTGAGAAAAAGGAATGGTAAAATTGACCGTGCATATTTGGTCAGAAAAATTGAGGTTATTCTGACCGATCTCCGATTGTTTGAACCGCACGATGGTCAGCGCCACCATTTGGATTTGGGCAACTGAACCGTCATATTTGTTCGACTCAATATACCTGAGTTGGGTTAGAATAAAACCTAGTTTAGTCAATTATACCAAATCTTAGTTGCTCCCACCTTCCTTTTCCAGTCGTACTATACGATTTCTTTTAGTTAAGCTCATCTGATATTTATTCCTGTGAACACATAGTTTCATCCTGTAACCTCATATTCGCCAGAAAAGTTCTCCACGCCCTAGTATCGAAATGTACTATTTGATAAGTTAATATTCTGAGCTTTGAAATGAAAAAAAGAAAAAATAAATAAAAAGAATGGGGAACGACCGCAACTGACCGGTTGAAACTTTCTTTTTGAGTTTTCTTTGCCAAATGCAAAAATACATTGAAAAAAATTTTTTTTTTGAAAAGTTGAGAAAATGTCCGACATCTATGGGTTAAAATTATTTTTTTGATATTTATGGTGGCTCGTAATTAGAATTGGTTCAACAAAATTTGTAGAAAAAAAAGAGAAACAATCTTTTTTGTTGTTTTAGACTATATATAGTATACTGTTCGTTAAAAAAATTGAAAAAAACTTTAAACATTTTGATTTTTGAATCTAATTTCATTTCAATTATCATTTACACTGCTATCTTTTTAATGTTTCGGTGTTTTTTCTTTCAAATGTTTATTGTTATTTTTTTTAGTTGATTTGCTTTAAACATGAAATCAGTTCTCAATATTTCCGCATTGGAGTACATGGATACGATCTTTAGATGATTTAAATGAAAAATATTCCTGCTCGAGCCCCCCTCCCGACGATGCTGGCGCCCCATTCACGCCGCGTGCCGCTTATGAGATAGGGATATTTCTTTCAAAATTGAAAAAATTCATAACTTCATTAATATTGAAATTTTCGAAAAAATGCAAAGGAGAAAAAATTATTCAATAATTACAAATAATTCACATTTACTCGAATTTAAAAATATCAAAAATTAATTTCATTCATAATGCAAATTATTCAGAAGGAAGAACGTGAGCAATCTGAAAATAAATTACAGATATTTTTTGAGAGGAATTTCATCAATAACAACACATGGAAGCGATGATGATAAGGCACTTTTTTGTTTACATATTTTTAACGCAACAACATTAAAAAAATAGCAGTGTGAATGACATAAAAATTTTAATTCAAATCATCTCGATTCGATAATTTGTTCAAGAGGACAAAAAATGCGTTCATTTGACTCGAGTGTATTGGGTCTTAATATATGATTACCATGTTTTCTGTACCATAGCCAGTTAGGGAGTTTTCATGATTAATTAACAAAATAGCTTGGGTTAGTTCGGCGCAAAAAAAATTATTCAAACGAAAATTTTTACCATATAAAATTTTACCATACCTGCACCCCCCACGAAGGTACCCTTCATTCTCATTTTTCTTCAAGTGTCTCCTTGACCACTGAACCGTTCACATCATTAATTCTTTCGCCAAAAATTTATTAAATCAGCAGGATTTATTTTTGTCAGTGAAAATTGTGGATTAAGTGGTTTTATCGTGTGATTTTATCCGAGCTTCTGTCACAATGGCAGATAGTGATAGTGGGATATCAAAAAACACTATTTCCAACCTAATACAACTGATACAAGGTAAGTCCGAATTTTGTTTATTGCACCATATTTTTCATGACACCCTTTTTTACCAAAGAATCAACCGATTATTATTCTATTTCTCGGAAAGAGACATTTTTTTTCTTCATTTTCCATTCCTTTTACATATAAATTCATTTGAAAAATTAAGGAGTCTCGAAAATGAATAAGATATTCCGTTCGATTGACGTTGTGGGAAAGAAGTAAAATAATTGCATTTTTTTAGGAACAAAATTCTTTCACAATATCAAGTTATTTTTCATCTAACCGCCCACGTATAGGGTCGATACGTGGTATCGCCACATGAAAATGTGAAACACTTCTTTCAAAATTTACATTGAAAAAAGGAATACTGTAGCTTCAATTACATACACGAAGAGAAATGTTCAGTAAAAATTACAGAACTCTCACTTCACTCACCGATTATGGAATCGACTCAGAAAATTTAAGTGACGGTATCATAATTTTTCACAAGAGATTCAGATAAAAATTACGGAACGCTCCGGAAAAATTCCATGACAGTTCCGTAAAATTTCCTACAATCAAATTTCGCTCCGGAATTACGGAAAAGATACGTAATTTTTATTGAATATTTCTCTCCGTGTATCGGTTTCATAATTTTCCATTGATTACAAGTCATTGAATTCTAATTGTATCGAGCGTACATGATGCTCGGAAACAAGAGGGCCCCGTCCGTGAGGGGTGAATATCTACCGTTATTAACAAAAAAACCCTCAGAAATGCTTTTTAGTGATCAACCACACGAGGTAAAGTGAAAAAATCCGCGATAACGCGGCAATATCATTAATCGAAAATGTGATTAATTATTAAAAATTTCACAATTTTGACTTTTTAATAGAGACTGGCGTCTTAAGAGTTGAAACGGAAAAGTTGGATATATTTTGTTCTTATTGCACTTTGATTTTTTTTCCATCGATATAAAAGGATGAATGACAAGGGGAGACTAAAAACTTTTACAATCGTGATGGTCAAAAAATGGAACGAATTATTCATTCGAAATGTATTCCTCTATTATTGTTCATAATTTCTGTGAAAAATATATAATTTTTTAAAATTAAAAATATATTTTCTCACCATATTTTTCAAGTTTCCAAGGAAAGGGGAAATCCCCAAAGGAAATTCCCTTTTTTTCTCGAAGGGAGACTTTTGCTACCTGGAACCCACCAGTCAAGCATATGGGGACCCATGTTTCCGTGCAACGGTCATAACTTTCGTTCAGTTATTTGTTTGCTGTTTGTCGTTTATAACATACAATTCTTTTATGTCATTTATTTTCTTTTTCCATGGAAAACAGATCGTTTCAAAATTCGTGTTCGTTAATCCCTTTTATTACCCCCCAACAGTGGGAGCGGCCGTGAGGACTGAATCGCTTATATATCACTGACCAAAACAATACGGACAAATCTTATACCTGCATCGACTCACTCAATTGTCAATGCATTTTGGCAGTCTCTTTATTACTTCCCTGGGCACCGAGCCCCTTATTTTGAATTTGTGATGGTATTTTCCAATCTCCAAACATTGAGGCCGTGGAGGCATACATTAATTATTGATACCCGATTTCAGCCGGTAAAATTGAACAAAGGTTGCTGGATCAAATCATTTCATCCGCCAGTGATGCATCTTTGTCTACCACCGATGGAGTAGTGAGTAGTTATCGGCCAGAACGAATTATGAATTATTAATAATTATTTAGTCTACAAGCTTTCGAATATTTCATTCGCTTTCCTCTTTTTTTTCGAAAGATTTTTCTACACTTTCCCAAATCGCAATAAGGAAAAATTCAATTAGTACCATTCGTACCTCAAATTTAATATATTAATAAAGTATTAGTATTTCCGTTAAACTTCTTTGCATTATGAAGAGAGACTTGAAATGAAACAATAGAATATCACACATTCACTCCTATAGAACAAAATATCGGAATATACTACAAGGTTTTAAGGCACTATATTCAAATACTATTTCACTCGATTGGAGGGGGCGGGGGGGTTCTGTGTTGTGCGACGCTTCGTGAAGGAGGGGGGCGCTGTTTGAATAGATTGTGATGTTCCACTATATTTTATTCTTCTATCTCGTAAATAACGCAATTAATATTGCAATCTTTCGGTCATTCCTTTCTCTTACAAAAAAAACACAAGTAAACACGAGCTCTTCGGATTTTTTGTTCTCTTGTTTTGTTATCAAATTCAATTTCATGAGAAAAATCATGGACAAATCTACATAACATACGGAGGGTGAGTCGTGGATTTTCTAACAAAACATGCGAGGGGGAGGGGTCATGTTTATCAGAGTCTCAAACTTGAAAAAAAGTGAATCGTGATATTTTAACGCCACAGAATCGATATTGGACAGACCAAAAGGATGAATACATTAATAAAGAGACTATTTATTTTTTCAGAGAACGCCTTTACAAAAATCAAGTGAGATCCCACAAAGCAGTAAGGAGAAAAACGCTCCCTCAAGTCTTACAGTTGACAATAATTTAAATTGTGTAACACAGCAACCATGAAATGCAATCGATTCTGAACAGTTCGATAACTCGACAGAAGTTCTCGACAGAAGAGGGGAGAAAAGACAGAAGGTGCACCTGCCTTTCAGAGATTCCAAACGAGATAGAATCATCGGCAACCTAGATTTACCGAATGATTTTGATTCATCATCCATCTCAGATACCGAATCCCAAAGCTATTTTTCCTCTGATCACTCATCGAAAAGAAGAGCAATCGAGCGCGGATATCAGTCCTCGCGGAATCGACACAGGAGTCCATCTCTTTTGAGAGCTCATCCACGCTCAACTACCTACGTTGATGAGGTGAACGTTCGAGGTGTTATACACAAACAGAAATCTAGTTGGGTTTTCACCAAAGCGTACAACAAATATCAAAGATTGAGTAAATCTTTAAGAAAAAAGCTTGTCGGATTGATTGCAGCAGAACTCATCATTGATGAATTTACGTGAGTATCTATGGTATTCCATGTCAAATGAATCAACCGCTGACTCTCAATCTTTCAAGCATTAATTGCAATTTTTTGCTGTGATGGGAGCTCAAAAATCTTTCTTACCAATCTTTTATAATTTCTTCTCCAGCAGTTTTTGGAGATATAACTTTTTTTGTGGTTCATCTTTTTTTTGCCAAAGGTGACAGAAAATTAATTATTTTGCTGATTGTCAATTACAATCGGATGAAAAAAACTCGAGCGATTGAAAAAAAAAAAAATTCCGAAAAAAATTCATGTGTCTGAAATCTGTCGTGAATTGGTAAACCAGGATAAGTGCATGTTTTTAGAAAATGCGTATTTTTGGGTAAATTGCTTTCTAAGAATAGTTGGGAAGCGATTTGGCTATCGGAAAGTTTTTTGAAAAAAATGCACTTATCCTAGTTTACCAATTCATGACAGAAATGGTCTGTAGAGAAATATTAAAAAAACATAGATTTCCAAGCCCACCGATTTCACGAAAAATCACTATCAACTTGTGAGAGAATAAGGGTCAACGTTTGACTCATTGGATATTTGATAACTCCTATACATTCAAAATTTAAAATAGTTAAAAATGAGTTTCCATGTTTTTTTCATTGAATTGTTACAGAATTGTACATAATGAAACATTTCAGCGCTTGGCTGAGGAAATTCATACAATTTTTCCCAATGAAAAAGTCGCCACATACTATATACCACCTGTCCCCAAACGTTTTTCTCGGAGGGGCAAACCTATTGTGGCAAAAGGGATGTTAGTGCACCGAGTCCATAACGAAATAAACAAGTACAGGAAAGCCATTGGCTACCGAAAAAAGAAAACTGTGCAATCAACCTTATGTGAGTTATGGGAATTTTATAACATTTAGTCCTTCGGTAATATTTAAATTCAAATTTTCTCAAATTCATTTTTCAAATCACAAGGACAACAAAATTTCCTACGAAATCATTGGCCTGCTTCCACCCGGTGAAATTGTTCATTTTATTCTAATAGAGGATTTATTTGGAATGAATCAATTCTTCACGTCATACAATTGAAACATTTTCATTGGAATGAAATGAATATTATTGAAATGAATAGAAAGATTTCAGCAGGGTTATCCTACTTGTTTTAGCTAAAAAAAAGAAAAAAAAGAGAAATTTATACTAGGACTTTAGTATGAGGAATTGCATCACGTGGCACTTCATTAAATTTTAATTTTCATCTTTCTTAAGCCCCTCCTACCACAGAAGAGGTCCAAACTAGTTGCCGGTGGTTGAAACACAACTCAGAGCCACAAAATCAAGTTATTGAGCACTGGACCAGAACATCCAGGTATCGTCTGACGGATTTACAATTGAACAACAGTTCTATAGCTGACTATATACAAAAGTGGCCACTGATTGGATATCCTTGGGGACATGTTTTGATCAACATCGATTTTCAACATCGTTTCCATTGGAGGAGGATATTCTGATCAATAAATGGGAGAATTTCTTCACTAAATTGGAGACCGCCAAATCGGCACGAGAAGTGGATGCTGCCAACTTATATTACCAACTTCTCGATGATGAAAATTCCACGGAAGGTAACTTTTTTTCTTGATTTTTCCTTCTACACTTCTCTAATATACAAAATATTATTGTATGTCTTTTTCAGTTGTGAAAATATTGGCTCAGCTTCTTCTCTTACCATTTCTGATTGCTCCTCAAAGCAGGACCGTCTACACAGAAAGTGAAAAGAAGAAACATTGGAAACATTCAATTCTTGATGCTCAGAAGTCTATCATCATTCACGCAAAGGTATATCAAAAAAAAAATTCTCCAATTGTATAAATATCTCTGCCAAAGTAATGTTGAAATTAATCTTTCAATGAATTTTTCTGTTTCCATTAGACATCATCAGAAGTAACGAAGAAACAGGAAGACTGAGTAACGAAACTCGATCGATGCAATTTGTCAGTTCAGCCATACATCACCGCAATCGGACGGACTTGGAGTACCATTGAATTCTATTTAGTGATAATTAAGGCCCGGTTGGATGGATTTTTGCCCGACATGTCCCTAGAAAATTCCCCAGAAACTTGTCAAAAAAAACCATTTTCCATTTCCACTAATTACAACCGTATGGTTACATAAAAAAATCTGATTTTTTTTTGAAAAAACAGATAATTTATTGCCTCTTAACGGAAATGGTGCCTTGAAGGGGGGAAATAGATTTTTATATTTTTAATATTGACTAGAAAATAACGCAAAATAAACACCACCATCTCCCCTAGTCACACCACAGTCGCGTGACACCCTGTCAATATGGCGACGGTAAATATCCAAAGTTATAAACACTTATTCCAATTTTCACACACACTAGACACTCTCGCGAACTAATTCTCGTTAAAAGAACTACTTTTGACTATTTTTCGGGAGTTGTCCCGAAGGGATTCGACGCTGCTAACTCTCACAATCAGTGGAATCGGAATTGAGGCGATCAGCTGTCGCCATACTGTCTCGCTCAGTTATAGGAAAATGTGCCCGATGGCGCCACTGAAACCCCCGAAACTCGGCGTATGGAAATGAGAATTGTCGAGCGGATAGCTCAGGGGTGTAACCCAATGAGGGCCCACGGGTACCAAGCATTCCTGCATCTCACTCCCACTCGTGGAAATGGAGCAACACACTGTATTGCACTTTCCTACAGCCATAACAATAATAATAACACTAATAATAATAATAATAAT
>NW_021680565.1:205255-206428 GCF_001412515.2 Diachasma alloeum
AACGCAGAATTTTCGCAAATTCTTTAATAAACTGGAGAATTTTCTCGAAAAACGGAGAAGTTTGTTGAATTCTCTAGAAAACCGGAGGATTCCCCCGAATTTCATCGAATTTCCTACATGACCGTAGAATTCTTCCGAACTTATGAGAAAATCGGCGAACCTCATGCAATTTAGTAAAAAATCGGAGAATTACCTTGAATTTTCTTGAATTTTTTTAGAAAATCGTAGAATTTTCTAGAACGTTCCCAAAAACTCAATAATTTTCTCGATTTTGTTTACAAAACTGGAACATTAATTCAAAGTTTTTAGAAAACTGGAGAATTTTTTCGATTTTTTATTTTAAATCGACGGAATTTCTCGAAAACCGGAGAATTTTCTGTAACGCTCTCAGAAACTTGGCTCTTCCGGACTAAGTTGAGAGTTGGACTCTGGATAATTTCTGGTTTTTGAGAGAAAATTCAGGGTTATTTGAAAGTTTAAGTGACGAGGCGTAAAATGCATTCTATGCCAGTCGCCCTCTTTACTATCAACTTTACTATCGGGATTGAAAATGTGATTTTTGAATTTTGATTTTCAAGTATCTTTGAAGGTACCCTCAACTTTTTTGAGAGTTGAGAGTTGGATTTTTTATTCTCAATTGTCTTTCAATCTACTCTCAGTGAATTGAGAGTTAATTGAAAATCAAGAATCCAACTCTCAATTTTTTTGAAACTATTGAGAACTCATTGAGAATCAAAAATCCTATTTTCAGTAGTAATACCACTAGTGCTTCAAAATATCCGATTAATTTTGGAGCACGAGTGGTATTTGACGGATTATTTTTCTACTCGGATTTCGGCCAAGCAGAGGGCAGTGAACAGCACCCGGATACATTTACACAGTCATACATTTATAACGCACTTTTTTGTTTATCTGTCAGACAGAATATTAAACGTGAAATGCGTTGAAAGATGAGAAACATTTGAAAAGCTACTAGTGAATTTCCTTCGGAATTATTTTTACACATTTCCGAAATAAAACTGTTTGACAGCCTCAAATACTGCGCCCTGATTGGCTGAAATCTGAGTGAGAACAATAATCAGTAGTAATACCACGAGACCTCCAAAATTATCGAATATTTTTGCAGATTAAAATCCCGAGCGCGCAGCGCCGGGGATGAAAAAATTCACGGAT
>NW_021680565.1:209642-213958 GCF_001412515.2 Diachasma alloeum
ATTTCTTCCTCAATTTTTTATGTTTCAACAATTTTAATTTTTCAAATTGAAAAAAAAAATTATTTTTGACGTTCGTCGTGGGGGGTGGTAAATCAAATTTTTTCTTGCTCATTCATCCTCCTCCCCGCCTATTGTTTTATGGTGATTTCCTCTGTGAGTAGAAAAGTAACCATCTTACAAATTTCGCAAATGAACAAAAGGTCAGATGTGTAGGGCGTGCAATTGATCATTGAAAAAAAATTAATAATTTCAAAGTTATTTCAAGAGTAAAACAGGAAATTCAAAGCTACTTTATATTTCAAACTTCAATGGAAAATTTAATAAAGTCGAAGTTTGTTAATATCTTTCCCAACTCTAATTTTTCGTTATACAAAGATACCGACACGATTCTGTTGGAAAATGTCCTTTAAAAATTTTCTGTATTTTGGAATAGGACCAAATTTTTCGGATATCTATTTTAATCCACTCTTGAATAATTTCTAAGTTGTGGACTTTGCCAAGAAGCAATTTTTCAAAATCAATTATTGAAAATGTTTTGAGTGTTCATTTTAGTCCCGTCCATACAGATTTATCAGGTGTCCATAATGCCCAATGAATCAATTTTTAAAATTTTGAATTTTGCAAAAAAAAATTTCTTCGCCAATTTTTGGGTGTCCATTTTATTTCAGTTGTCCATATTATCCCGCCCCCTCTACTTTTTTCAGAAACCGGAGAACTTTCCTAGAATTTTCTCGAAAACCTAAGAATTATCTACAACTGTCTCGAAAACCCAAGTTTTTTCTGGAATTTTCTGGAAAACTGAAGAATTTTTTCGAACGTGCTCGGACACCCTAGAATTTCCTCGAATTTTGTTTGAAAACTCTAAATATCCTTGTAATTTTTTCGAAAACTGGAGAATTTTTAGGAATTTTCGCAGAAACCGCAGAATTCTCTCGAAAATCGGAAATATTTCTCAAAAACTTCATAGGAAACATGAGAAGATCTACCGGAAAAAATAAACCCGAACAAAATAAGAAACAAAAATTGCGGGGCCCCTTCCAAGCCCCACTTTTATATGTCATCCTGGTTTCCTGCCATTCCCGCAGTTACCGACATAGCTATGGTCGGGATAAAACTTTTTGCTTTGACCGCAAACTGGGAGGGCGTAAAATCGCCACTCGGGAAAAAAATCCCTCCAACCGGGCCTTAATGAAATCACTTATCAATTCAATTCAATCCTGAAAGCAGCGGATACCCTGTTCAAAAGTTATCACGCATTACACGGGACGTATCCTCCAGAAAGTCAACATCTGTTCTACTTAATTCAGAGAGCTGTCTATGGATTTACAACAGAATGGAATTCTGTATGTTCACATGTGATGGAGTATATCGATTTATAAGACGGAGACATTTCCACGTTTCGGTTTTCCAATTCTTGGGCCTTTTCTTTCAATCAAAAGCATAGCACGAAGATATTCTACAATGGACTTCACTTGTCCTCGTTGTTTAGTAAACGTTCCGAGCATAAAAATTTTAGTAGCTCATATCAAATTAAAACATCCTTCTGGCACGTATTTTCGATTAACTTGTAAACAAAATCGTTGTGTAGGAGCTTCCTAAATATACAGACATTTGAAAGACATCTAAAATCTCATCACAATGAAATTATCGTCACCCCTCCATTATCAATACAAGAAAACGGTAACATTGCAGACGAAATCCCCGTAGAAGTAAACATACATGAACAATCAATCGCGGATTCAAGAGCGGCACAGTCAGAAGGAACCGATATTTCCAATGCATCTGATTTGAATGAGTTCAAAAACGCAATCAACGACGTAAGATCACAGTTCATTTCTAGTCTCTATAATAACTCATCAATAAATAGGGCTACTATTCAATATTTGATTGAACACGTTCAAGATTTATTGCTCCCATTGAAAATGCTGAGAGAAAAATATGAAAAAAATTCTTCTCATGAAAGCGATTCGGAATTTAAAAAAATGCTAAATATTTACGAAAGTTATTTCAATGACTATGACACAGAATATAAAAGACAGAAATATTTTAAATCACAAGATTTCTTAATATCCCCCAAATCTCTCTACGTTGGAACTATGAGAGACTCGCAGATAGAGGGTAGCCAAAGTCAGTTCCACGTGAAAGATTTATATGTTCAAATGATTCCACTCAGAGATAGTCTTCGTAAATTCTCGGAACTCCCAAATGTTTTTGAATCAATACAGTCATTTATAAGCAAGGAAAAATCATCAAATGTAACTTCTTCGATGATAAACAGTGCTTTCTGGAAAGATATAGAATTAAAATTCTCCAAGAAAATAGTGCTACCATTGCATCTTTTCATTGATGATTTAGAAGTCAACAATGTCTTAGGTACACATGCAACTCTCAATGAGATAGGGGCTGTTTACTGTAAAATAGCATCTATCCCACCACAGTACACTTCAATGCTGGAAAACATTTTATTAGTTCAAATTTATAATACTCTCGATCAAAAAAAATTTGGGAATCAAGCAGTTTTCAGATATTTAATAGATGAACTAAATTATTTATGTGAGGAAGGGATAAACGTCAATGTTGTGGGAAAATCCATTCGAGTCTATTTTGCATTAACCTTCGTTGTGGGAGATAATAAGGCACTGCATGAACTATTTGGTTTTCCTACATTCGCTTCACGTTATCCATGTCGATTTTGTACATCGGAGAAAATAATAACTCAGTATCAGACAAAGGAAGACCATACAACATTGCGAACTCTCAACAATTACGCGGCTGATTTAGATACTCAGAAACATGGCATAATCGGGAAATCCGTATTTAATCAAGTTAGAAACTTTCACTTTGTAACGAACCCTTACGTCGATGTGATGCATGATCTGCTAGAAGGTGTCGCACGGTATGATATCGCGAAAATTCTTAATTATTTAGTCAACATGGATAAATTATTCTCTTTAGAGATATTCGATCAACGAATCAGATTTTTCAAATTCGGTAACGCAATTAATTGCAGAAGCTTGCCTTTCATTACTACGAAAGGTTTAAAAGACGGATATTTGATCATTTCGGCTTCAGAAATGCTTTGTTTAGTAGAGTTCTTAGGTCTCATTATTGGAGATTTAATACCAGAAAACAACGAAGCATGGAATTTATATATGAATTTACGGGAAATTTTGTGCATCTTAAAAAATCCGGTAGTGAAAGAAACCGACAAATATATTAGAAAAACTCATCTCTGTTCATAATATTGCCTATGTTAGATTATTCAATGATACTCTGAAGCCTAAACATCACTTTCTCGTCCATTATCCGCGAATACTTCGTTTGATCGGTCTTTTGTAGAGAATATCGTGTATGAGATATGAGGCGAAACACAAGAAGCTCAAAGAACATGCTGTTGTAGTTTGCTCTCGTAAAAATATCTCATATACTTTAGCACTCAACCAACAGTTGTTATTTGCCCAAAGATTAGCAACTCAAAAAGGATTCAAGGAAAGATTACTATATGGGCCAGAATTTTCATTGGAGGTGAGAGAGCTTGAAAACTTCGAGCAGTTCCAAGATATCATTCCTGAACAACTCACGAATAACACTCTGCATCTTGCATGGGTGCAGGTTCATGGCACCGATTATAAAGAAAAAATAATTGTATGTTTGAAATCTGAAAATTAAAATCAGTTATTTGGAAAAATTGAATTTATATTATCCGCAGATTCGAACATTTACTTTTTAGTAAAGAAATTGGAAACATTACGGCTATGTAGACATAATCATGTGTAATGATTTTTCTTTGGCCTCAACAAATACTCAATAAACCCTAACCCAGAAGTCTCGATTATCCAAACGTGGCCAACTCATTACCTTCGTTCTCGCAATCCGACAAGTCTGAAACGCCAAAAACCTTAACGCTAAAACTGGACTCCGGGAACAATCAGCAGCTCATCCAATCCTTACTTCGTGTATTTAGGGCGCCAGCCGATTTTTAGCAACGCGGAATCGGCAAACCGCAAACGGAACTGTATTTTCTTAAAACTAAATACTGATTGTCCCCAAAAATCCAATAACGACAAGAAACATATCGCAAACCATATGCAGAAATGTGGATTACGAGGGTACGGAATTTACTCGGCTGCTCAGTGTGCGGGTCGTGGAGAGAGGGGTGGATTCGTGGACGAGAACATCAATTAACAAAACCAATCATCGATCGAGAAACCAATAAACCAATGTCTTAAATTCCAAACGGGATAGGTAAGGTCGACATTGAATAATAAACACAATTGTACTGACGTGTTTCGCTATTGCCGATATTAATACAAAAT
>NW_021680565.1:214822-215076 GCF_001412515.2 Diachasma alloeum
TCTCTCTCTCTCTCTCTCTCTCTCTCTCTCTCTCTCTCTCTTTCTATACATAAATACCCTGGAGTTCCGCAGGTGACGAATTCGCCTGGAATTTCGTCACACATACTTTTGAAGTTATCGAAACAAATCAATGGAGTTGTGTAACGCAGAACGAATTATTGTTCCCAAAACCCACTAATGTATATCAATTATCGAATGGATCATATTATATTCCATGTCGATAGAAAAACTTCCACTTTCTTATGTAAATATGT
>NW_021680565.1:215134-220515 GCF_001412515.2 Diachasma alloeum
CTCTCTCTCTCTCTCTCTCTCTCTCTCTCTCTCTCTCTTTCTATACATAAATACCCTGGAGTTCCGCAGGTGACGAATTCGCCTGGAATTTCGTCACACATACTTTTGAAGTTATCGAAACAAATCAATGGAGTTGTGTAACGCAGAACGAATTATTGTTCCCAAAACCCACTAATGTATATCAATTATCGAATGGATCATATTATATTCCATGTCGATAAAAAAACTTCCACTTTCTTATGTAAATATGTCCATATGATATTTGCTTATTTTCATACTACATATATCCTGTTTGAATATTAATTGACGATCGTACCTGAATCATGTGTAAAATATTTATATATTTATATTATGTATTTTTTCGTTGTTCTTCCTTTGAAATCCAGGCTAACTTGAAATGTTAGATATTTCCTCTATGTACATGTATCTATAGGATTACAATAAGATATTATTCGTATCGTCTGTTCAACTAATTATAAGATTATTGATCATGTATCACTTGTAATGTAACTATTATATAATCCAATTAGGGGTTCTCACGATGAGGGCATTTGCGTAATGCAATGAATTTTATGAAAAGTCATTCTTTGTAAGAAATTTTATGGAAGCCATTCTTTGTATATGATTGCAGTTGACGTTATTATGAGTCTTTTTTTAAATAAAAATAAGATGGTAGAACAAACGTTTGAAATCATTTTTAATCGTGCTCAATGCAAAAAAATAAATCATTCCTCTCAATAAAATAATAATATCCTAATAATTTAGAATTCGATTGCTCCGAGCACCAAATTCATTGGATGAAATGGTAGTTTCAATCAAATCGATTAAATTATACTTCCGTCTTGAATAAAAGTATATTGAGTCGAATGGAAAAATTCATTCGAAACAATATGAAAGTTGATTGGAAAGAAAGAGCGATTTATTTTTACCAACCTCCAATTTTTGTCAGTGCAGTTAAAATCTCTGTTGATTGAATTCGAAAAATTGATTAATTCAATGATATATCACGGCAAAATAATATAACATTCAGTTGTTTGCAACGTATATGAGCTTGTAGTAAATTCCTCATCCGATTAAATGAACGGTATTCATGTTCATTCAAAAAACGAGCAGGTCGGTGTGACTAAATGTTTGGTCGCCGGTTTTACCAAATCTTACGGTCAACTCGAGCGCATACCCAGTTGCCTATATACGACCGTAATATTTGGTAGACCCGACCGTAATACAGTCCGTGCTACCAAACCTTTTTCTCAGTGTATGACCCGATCGCGCATTCGTAAGATTGCAGCACTCTTCGTCCCCCCCCCCCTGCAACCGCGAACATCAACTCAACGTGACCAGATGATTTACTCCGTCGCCGACTCTAGCCTCCTCTCTCACATATCTCTTCATTGAAACCCCAGGTTTCATAGGCACAGTTCAGGTTTTTCATAATATCAATTCAGTGAAATATTAATTAGTGTTGTGATAAAACGGTTAAGAAATAAAATAAGTGCCCTTTATTTTCTCTCCGTGAGGTGTCTAACGCTGTAGAGATACATTGACCTGTCAAACGTTTCACGTACGTTCGCCGCGCATTCCGCTTTTAATATGGGAGAGAGGATATGGAAGAGAGGTCAAATAGTACATTACATGCCCGAGCCTTGGAAAACAGATCACCGTCCCCCACGTGCAAGATTGCCTTCCGAGCCGAAGGCGAGGATGGAAAGCACGTGGGGGAGGGTGATATATTTTCCATGGCGATGTGTGTATATTAATTTTCAGGTCCCGTGACACGAAAAATAGTATATTTCGATACGAGGAATTTTCAGCTCGTGTGATTGGCAGCCCTCGGCTTCGCCTCGGGCCGCCAACTTCACACTCGTGGAAATTCTGTCTCACATGTGTCGAACAATAGTTTTTGACAGTGATGTTACGTTCAGCGAGTGGCGAACTGTGCCTTTTTTCGTTTACGAGTAAACGAAAAGGCACTTTTCGACACGAGGTGAACGTAGCAGCAGTGTCAAAAAAATTAATATGCTGATATGCGAAATGGGATTGTTTACTCATTTTTAACTATATAGAAAACAGTCAGGGACCAAGCGTATATTGTGCGGTACCGGAATTTTTACTATGCAGCACCGGAATTTTTCTGGTGCTAGACAATTGAACCCACTTTACCAGACGGCACGGTGATTTTTGTCTGAATTTCTTCAGAAAAATTCTGGAATTTTTTTCTCCGTGTGGAACTTGTGCTATTGTGGAGAAAAAATTAGGAAGGAGTTTGTTGCATTTGGCATGGAGAAATCACCTATATAAACTGATCTTGAGGAGTGTATTCGACCTCTATTGGGGCACGACGTCCGGCCTCAATGTCCCAATTTTCCCTCAGTTTCAAAAGAAATTAAATCAGATTGATAGATTGAATTATGAGATAGGATTGAATGATAATCTAGAGGCAGAATTATTGGAGGCCTATAAAGTGGAATGTGCCAACTTCACATCACATCAATTAGAAGTAGGATTCATGAAATATTAGTATGAGATGACTAGAGGGGAGGATTTTTCATTCGCCGAAATATTTTTTTATACACAAGTAGTAAGTGATCGAGATTGGCGAATTTTTTTCAGGAATTCCCCCCCCCCTCCCCCCTTTTTTCCGGGAAGTGCACGTGGACGTCCCCCCTACCCCCCTCAACGGCATGCCTTTTGAGGAGGACGTCGGCGCGCTACGGGGCCCCCTGGGTTGCAGGGGCTCAAAGTTGGGGTCCGAGGGTCACAGGAAGTGGGTGGTGGGTGGAAAATGACCGACAGATGAAAAAGGGGTGGCGGGTGGAAAAGGGGCGGTGGGTGGAAATGGTTGTCGGGTGGAAAACGGGGTGGCGGGTGGTGGTAATAAGAAATAACTACATAACGCACAATTTATAGAATTAGATAAATTATTTATTCAGAAATTTTTCTTATTATCTAGGATACATAATTTTCTTAATTGTAAAGGATTATTATTATTATTATTATTATTATTGATCAATTAATGAAGGTACATAATTTTTTTAGTGGAACGCTCATTACAATGTAAAATACCTTTGCCAGATAAGCTTTGAAAAGTTTACTGAAATTTTTACGATTACAATTTCTGTTTTGAGTAATTTTTTTGTAAAGGGATAACAAAGGATCGCAACCATGAATGACGCAAAGAGCGGACAATACGTTCACTCTCTCTCTCTCTCTTTTATTTTGAGAACGGTGAATTTTTCGTAAATGCATAACACAAGGTTTACAAATGACTTTTTCTTTAATTCATGTAAAATGATGGAATACATTTTTAGGCTTACAAATGATTTTTTTTTTCGTTTCTGTTTAAAATTATTCACAATCACAACAGATTATTATTATCATATAGTCTTTAGTGTGAAGGCATTCAGTAAGCCCCTCCAGCAAAACCATCCAACTCGTCGTAGCAGAAATGGAACATTTCACCAAATAATTGATACAAATATCCCAGATTCTCCTGAGGTATTGTACGGCGGAGGTCGTCCTTGGCCAGAAGGTAAATCTCCTCGAAATTGTTGCGTATGCGATAGTGGAGTTCTTCAGTGGCTGGCATCCTGTTGTATTCCATATAATGCATCGCAACACTTGTGATCGCCCGGCCAGCGACTCCGTGTATTCTTTGAGAGGCAATGAGTCCAAAAAATTTAACCACTGATCGATCCATGCCGCTTTGTTTTTTAATGTTGTAATGCTTGGACTCATCATAATGCGGGGTTGCCTTACATCAGCACGTACAAAAGCAACGCAGGGGTTATCGTAGCTGCGATGGAATCTCACTTTCACATCCCCAAATTGCTTAGCAGGTACATTGTGGACGGCTTTTGTGTGAAACTTCTCAGGATCAAAGTAGTCCGTAATGGTATCCAGATCTTTGTACAAAAGGCCCCATTCCTCCCGTAACATTGACCGCACGACACGGTTGGGGCTTACGGCCGTAAACTGCAGTACAGGAACAAATTGTACGAGACAGGTAACTTGTAAACCAACACGAATTTGTTTCGCCTCCGAATTATTGAGAGGTATAACTTGCGATAGCACCACCTGCTGTTCGACACCACTGCACTCTTTTTCGTTGATATTTTCTATGTTAAAAAACTGCAGTTTTTGTTCTCGGCAGATAAGATGTGACTGTGTTCTAAGTTGTCTTCACACACCTGTAACATGCATAAAAATCAAACAATTCAATTTGTTTTTTTCTCTTCAAAATGTGCATCTTCTGACACAATTTTCAAAGAGGAATTTTTTAATAAAATTTTCAGTGAATATATAGGACCAGAAAACAATTTTCCACCAAAGGCCAAAGTTAAGATCCCATTAGGTGGCTCCCATTTTCAATTTGAATATACGAATTCATGATGAAAAATTAAAAAGATATCAAAACTTCGTCTGCATTTGAACGTGGATGCATAATGTAAATTTGTCGCTTGAAAAATCAATGCACCTTATTCAGATCTCAAACAATTGAATGATTTTTTATGTATTCCAATGGAATCTTCACTTTGGGCTTTGGTGAAAATATTTATTTTGGAGCCAATATATCCACTGAAATTTTTATAAACAAATAGAATAGGTACAACCGCGAAAACAAGTATTTTTAAAATTTTTTTGACGTTTTTGAAAGGAAAGCGATGGAAGAACGAAGAAAAGAAAATTGACCATTTCCGTATGAAAAGTAGGTCAGAAGACACACATTTTGAAAAAATGAAAATAAATTGGTTGATTTTTACGGAAGATGTAGGTGTTTGAAGACAAAACTTGGAATAAAATATATTATAACTGCTCGCAGAATGCGTCAAAAAAATCAGGAAAAATTTGAGAAGTCATCATATTTCACATACAACCCCCAAAAAAATAGGCTTTATGATTGACGATGGGGAGGGTTTTGACCACGTTGAGATCACATGGCATTGCCCATATATTATTGATGTAGAAATATGAGAATCTATTGTTCCTTTCAGTCAAATACCTATTCATTACGGATTTGTAGAATTTGAAGAATTTGAAATCTATTTCTCATTAATTTTTCCAACATCCTTTTTTCCATAATCATTCCACAAGATGAGAAATTAGATTTAATTATTCCATATTTNTGATTGACGATGGGGAGGGTTTTGACCACGTTGAGATCACATGGCATTGCCCATATATTATTGATGTAGAATTATTGATGTAGCCGTGAAAAACCCATCGGAATAAAAAAAAATCATTTTTTTCTGGAAATTCAGAATTTTTCCGACGAATTACCCATGGAATACCAGTTATAATTATAATGGAATTACCAGTTATAATACCCCGGTGCTTGAAAATTATCGAGTATTTCCCGAAAGTTTCGTTGCTTAGCAACATGT
>NW_021680565.1:221131-256348 GCF_001412515.2 Diachasma alloeum
AACGAAGTAGACTCTTTTCATGTGGACGTCCACATTAATAGACGACAATTGCAATAGAATTGTTTATTCCGGCTTTTTATTAATAAGTTATAATATTAATCGAAACATTACAAATCTGTCCCACAACACACCCTCTTAGAAGAATCCATATCTTTCCTTTCATTTGGGATGAATAGTGGTGGTTTGTGGAATAATACTAATTAGTCCACTAATTGACTCTCTAACTGCCGACAACTTAACAGTAAATTGATGTCGAATCAATTGATAATATTATTAGAAATTTAGAGTCAACTTTTATGCAACTAATTGACATTGAATGGTGTGATAATATTGAAATAGAAATCGTCAACATTATCCCTTATTTTGTCGATAAATTGACGGCAAATTTCATCTGAAGAGTTGCGCACATTCAAGTTCGACAATTTATCGTCAATTTTTGCTACTAATTTGCAGTAAGTATTTCCGATAACCTGATGATAACTTTTCTGGGTTATCATCTCCATTTGGAATTAAATTGTCGTCATATTGACAGCAATCCGTCAGCCATTTTGAGGATAATAGTATCCAAGAATTGCTAGTAAATTTTAACTCATCGGACAATTTTATTTACTGGGTGATGAGCAAAATCGGATCGACTGGATGAAATACACCGCGAGCAACCGCGTTTTATAGCATTAGGTATGAGAGTGGAGTGCGCTTAATTCCCCCCACCATACACATAACAGGCCTATGCGCACAACACAGTACCCCCACCATAGGAAGTGCTACGGCGTCGGCGTCACACAAGACCTCCCATTACCATGGATTTCATATGATGTATATCACCCTCACCTCTATCATGCTACCACCCCTATATTGCCCCGACCGCTGTGAATTTTTTTAAAATTCGAGTGGCTTGGATTTATTGTTTGTCAGTCATTCGTGAAAATATATTTAGGACAGTAAAAATGAATAAAATTTGGAGAGATCAAGACGTCGAACTGTTCGATAAATATCTCGCAGATCGATCACCAAGTGAGAATCACAGGGAAAAACGAAAGCCTAGATTTCGTCAGGACGCATACGTGTATATGTTGATAAATACACGGAGGATGAAGAGTACATACCGCCGAAAAAACGAATGATAGTGGCGAAAAAAGAAAAATAAAGACGAAGAGAATAAACAATTCGAGATATGTAAACTACGAGATCTTTGGAACACATACTCACAACTTCATATTCTTCAGGATGGTCTTCAATGACGAGTTTCAACCGCTTTTCGTACAGTGCTCCGTGTAATTTTTCATTTCGACAAAAAGAACGAAAGTTTGAAAATGGTTGGGTCAGTCATCACTGAAATGGAGAGAACCTACCGGATGGTATGTTTTTATTTATATTTTGAGTGATATTTTTTGTGAAAATTCTTGTTCGGTTTTTCGTATAAAAAAAAGGTTCACATAGTTTTCTCGTCCATAATTTTCTGGGTAATTTTCTAGAGTCCGATTCTCGTGCATTTTTTTGTGAAAAAGAATTCTTTTTGTTTAAAAATTTTCAACGTCAAATTTTTAGTTCAATTTTTTCCAAAATGTTTGCATTTTTGTTTAAACGTCTCTTATGGAGTTTACATGTATTTTCCATTCGGTTTTCGTCTCGTTTTTTTTTATTTTTGAATTTTTCTATTCCGGTGTCATCCAATTTTTCAGCGTCAAATTTTGAGTTGAATATTTTCCAAAATGCGTGCGTTTTTTTCGGTTTTTAAACGTCTCTTATTGAGTTTGCATGTATTTTCCATTCGGGTTTCGTCTTGTTTTTTTTTCAATTTAGAATTTTTGTATTCTGGTTATCCTCCAATTTTTCAGTATCGGAATTTTTTGTGAAAGAAATTTTTTATGACAGAAATCTTTGCTCGCTTTCTCTCCCGCAGAAATTTTCCGTGCTGGATTGTTTTCATGAAAAACTTATTCTTCGCATTTTCCGTAGATTTTTGTCAACCAAATTTCACTCGTCTTTTAAATTTTCAGATGCATGCGACCAGCTCTGTAGAATCTCCCATCGCGGATTTATAAGACTTCCTCAACCTCTTCGGTGGGCTCCCATCATCTCAACCGCAGTACGGACAACTGGAACCTCGAGGAGTGGGAGTGAGGTGCCCCCCCCTTCCCGTCGCGGCGAGAAAAACAAAATTGAAAAAAAAAACAATTGTAATTCATTCGCATTGAGTTTTCAAATTTAAGAAATGCATTTTTAGAGTTAGGTTTTTTGAATAATAACGCGATATATACTTCTATTTCTTTATTTGAAAAACAAATCTTGAAAAATTAACTTCTCTGTAGCATAAGGATTTAAAAAAACAAAAAAAAGTTCACATTCTCTCTTTTATTTTGAAAAGAAAAATTTACATTTACAAAAAACTGACTTTTAAAAACTTACATCTAATTATCATCTAAAAAAATATAAAATTCGCTTAAATCTAAAAAAACGAGATTGAAAACTTACATGTAGCTTATATCTACGAAAAAAACTTACTTCTGATATTAAAACTTAAATGTAGTTAACTTCCACAAAAAATTACTCTAATCCATAATATAATCCGTATATACTAGCTTAAAAAATCGTATCTTACATTCGTTTTAGTTTTTCAATCGTCGAGTTCAAGCGCGCGTCGTTTTGTCTTATATCCGTAGGGGAGGATTCCAGCGCCATTATCAAGACTTCGTTTTGGACCCGTCACGCGGATAATCTTGCTGTCGGGTTTCGTGATGACGTCATGGCACATTGTTCGTCATATACCCTCGTAGTTGATCTGGTAAGGCTCTACCTTATCGACAACGAGGGCACGAATCGAGT
This sequence comes from Diachasma alloeum, assembly GCF_001412515.2. NCBI lineage: Eukaryota > Metazoa > Arthropoda > Insecta > Hymenoptera > Braconidae > Diachasma > Diachasma alloeum. Next base: position 223,958 of record NW_021680565.1, read on the forward strand.
CGTAATGAATCTGTTTACGCGTCTCGTAATTAAGCCTAACCCCTTTTATTTTACTAACTTCTGCGATGGTTCCATCCGGTTTCTTTACACGATAAGTATAAAATTTAGGACCGCCTGAGACAAAAGACGTAATAAAACTCCCTTCTCTGTAGCCCTCGACTTCATCGGTCAAATCACCTAGAAAATTCCCTAGTGGTGACTCGTTACTTCCGTCGCTCACATAAATACCCGAGTCTGCATCATAATACAAAACGCGTTCTTGCTGTTTTTCTAAATAAGAATATAACTTGAGACGTGCGTGAGCTGTTGTATAAGCTGCAATAACAACGTTGGCTTTGGTAGACAGTTCCGCAGCTTCGTTTAAATGTTTTCAGGACATGAAGAGAGTTTCGTTATCGACAGGGACAAGCCCTGTCACTTCGATTTCAGGATTGAACATTATGTTAGCAAACTCCTCATATGTTCGAATAATTTCCTTTTTCGTTAAATTTTCTCTTTACCCAAATTTACCCCAGAGACAGTTTAAACAAAGTTTTGCTACTGCTCTCAATCCAGCATTTTTTAAAATTTTATCCTTGTCGAGTTTTATTCCCTCTCTCGCCTCATATTCGGCTATATATCTATCCTTGGATTCATCATCTATGCATTCTGCCGGCCAATCGGAAGCCCCTTGTTTGATTTTTAAAAAAGTGTTTATATACTCGGCAAATAATCCTCCTGTTCATGTCAGAGGATCATAACGTGTTGTTTTTTTATACTCCCAAATTTCATTAATTTCCAAAATTTTATACCCCACCTCTACAGTTTTACGGAGCTCTGGGGCGACCCAAGTCCCCAAAAACTCGCGGTCAGTGGGGTCATCATGAGGGCAATTGTCTTGCACTAAACCTTCGCAGCATGACCGACAGAGAGGAAACAGTAGCTTACCGTGTGCTTTGACAGGTAAAACTGGGTGAAATAATCGTCGCGGGGGTAAAATGCGGCATTTCACAAGTCCCTCTATCCGCGAAATATCATTATTAGGACATATGAGCTGACAATCGTTCCCTATATGTACAGTGGGGTAACTGATAGGACAAATCCCCGTCTTTAAAACATATGGATATAACGAACAAACGTCGACATATCGAATTTTTTCATTTCTTTAACATCATAGTGTGTTACGGTATTTCCCGTACGTCCACCGAAAAACGCGTCTCGAGGATCTAAAGCAACAAACATTTGTTGATCGATATTTTCAAGAAAATTTGACTGTTGGAGATCTGTCTTTTTTCATGAATAAAATCGTATTCCCACATTTCACCGACTTCGTAACCCAAGTTTTGCAATTCCCGTGTAATTGCTCCTGTTCTCTCATATCGACTCTCTAATGTATCCTTATGGCTCAACTCTTTATCTGTATTAAACTTGAAACAACTTGAATAACAACCGTGAAACTGATATGCATATTTTTCATTATTTTCAACATCTTTCCAATAACCATCGAGCCGATGCCCTGATTCCGTTCTGTGCTCGCGAGTTCGCCCGGCGTATATTATTCGATGATTCTCACAACGCTCGCGCCAGAGCAACCACTCAATTGCTACTTTTGATTGCGTTTTTCCTAAACGATAACCGCCCTGAGGTATAATACCTATCTGTTTTTCTTTCAAGAAATTTCTTTGAAAAATGCGCATACAAGTCGAAGCAATCGTTACACACTCTGTAAAAGGGCAAACATTCCCAGCATTCATAATTAATCTACGAAACTCCACACACGCTCGTCTCAAAATTGTAACATCAAGTCTACAATAATGGAGAATTTCTTCACGAAAATTAAACTCATAATTTTCTGCTACTCGTTCATTATACCAAGCTAATATCCTTTCGCGTTGTGAGCAATACAAACTACTTTTTTATACGCCTTACCCATTGACGTGATGTAATTGACAAATCCACGCACAGGATCCTCACAATCAAAAACATATTCTCGAGGGTTACACACACTGCATGGGCGTCCAAGATTCTCCTCAATTTTCATAATGTCGTCATCGTTCTTGTCAGCACAGCAGTCATACACGGTTTGGGCTACGCAAAGGGTTGGTATATGTATATTGAGGTCATCAGTTCCTTGTATCGCCTCATCTTGTCTCATCTCAAAGTCATAGAAAACAAATGCCACGCGTTTCTTTTTTGATTCCTTATTGCTTTTCAATGTAGGCATGTAGCATAGATAAGAAATATCTTCGTCCTTCTGGCACACAGAGCAACAATACTTATGGCACACGTGTTTTTGACTTTTCCGATAGTCAATTTTCACATTGCATTTTTTACACAATTTTATGCCCTCACATACGGTTGGGTTGTTTCCGCTAAAAGATCCTGCTTTTTTATGTTGTTCAAAGCACAATTGTCCGTGGAATTCTCGATTACATTCGTTACACATTATTTTATCAACGATTGCAGTGTCGCATGGAAGATTCTTCAGACATCTGTCACAAGTTTTATCACAAACATGTCCTCGTGCACTGTAACGCTTATTGCAATGTTCAAAATAATATGCAACGCCGAAGAATGAAGGTAAATTTTGAATCGGCTCGTAGTGTCTGTCTTCCGGATAATACACAATGTATAGGGTGTATTGAGCAAGTATATTCCTGCTGGTCACTTCAGGCATCCCATCGTGAAGTACAGGGTGATCTTTTCCATTTCTCTTGAGAAAATAGACCTTGATGATACATCCTTCTTGCGCCAAGTATCGTTGATATTGGGCAATTTCCTCCAAGCCACAACCATCCTCAGGAATAATGACTATAGCCGCACGGGTCAGGCGCTGGGCTTCCTTACGTTGCATTCTACCCTTGGATTGTCGAATGGATTGCCACATCTCGTGTATTTCGCCCTTGTCAGCTCTGGTCTTCAATTTCTTTGCGTATACTCTGGCCACAACAAGTGATCGGGCTAAATACAAGCCATCTTCATTTGAAATTTGAAGAACACATTTTCTACTCAGTCCTCTTTTCATTCCCTTTTCAAGAAAGTCTCCTTGACCTGCAGGGGCTTCAGCCACGTGGAGTTTTATCCAAAATGTGTCCGCACAGTCGAAACCACTGGCGCTCTGTTCAATAGAGCTCACAAGATTCCACAAATCTTGAAACTCGTATCCATTAATCGCACGTGGGCTTATCCATGCGTTGTCTCTTTGCATATTTGCAAAATTGAATGTGACGCACATTCGATTCATTCCGCGGCCACCGGCTTCTATGATATTATTGTAGAAAAGCTTCCACCCACTCGGTCGGATTGCGACCTTCAGGCACAGGGTTAATTCTAAACTCCATCACATGTATTGTTCTCAAAGCTGACGGTGGGCCCTCTTCATTCCGGTCAAATTGAGCATCTGAAATTGAATTCACTTTCAATGGTAAGAATATTTTTTAGAAAAAAATATTCATTATTATTAACATATAATGTGATACTCACCATTGTGTTGATCTAGTAAATCTAGATTGAAGTCTTCAATGGCTTTGAGCGCCTCAGGATCATTGATCACTTTTTTACCACCACCATATTGAACATCAAAAAACTCGGGGCTAAAACTCTCGAATAAATCCACTTCAAAATTATCTTCAATTTCAAAATCACTCAATAAGTCCAGATTAAAATTATTTATCCAATCAAAATCGCACTCCAGAAATGGGGTATTTCCTCTAGAAGCACCACTAGGCCCTGGTAAATCGTTTGGGTCCGTCATTCCGAACAACTTTTAGGAAACTGTGGCTAAGTGAGAAAAAAAATCAGCCTATATTTGAAAAAGTAAGTATCCTACTATTGGCCATAGGGGGACAAGTGTATATCTCCAGTATTTTACCTGTACACGCCTACGCGTATTGTCCTTGACCAATGAGGTAATAGCCTCCCTTAGCAGGTCAAACGCTTGGGCCTTACGACACCCCCCTGCCGTTTTGAAATACATACTACTTTTTGAATATCTTATACAAGTGTATAAAATGACGAGTTTTTTACAATGCTTAATCAGACGGCAACATGGATACAAGGTGGAAACATCCCTTCACTGCCATGATTTGTGGACCCACAGGTTGTGGGAAAACATTTTTTGTTAAAAGATTTTTGAAAGAAATTAAAGAAATGTGTGATACACCGATTGAAAAAGTGATTTTCTATTATGCTGAGTGGCAGAATGGATATTCGGATTATGACAAAAATTTTGTCGAATTTCGAGAGGGTTTACCAAGATCCGGAGATTTTGATGATAATAAACCAAAATTGGTTGTTGTGGACGACTTGATGCGTGAATCATCGAATGGTGCAATAGTCGACTTATTCACAAAAGGCAGTCATCACAAAAATCTCAGTGTTATGTTTATATCTCAAAATTTATTCCACCAAGGAAAAGGACAGAGAGATATTGCATTGAATACAAATTATATTGTCGTATTCAAAAATCCTCGAGATCGTGCACAAATTGCCCATTTGGCTCGTCAGATATATCCTGAGGATCCAANACAAAAATTTTGTCGAATTTCGAGAGGGTTTACCAAGATCCGGAGATTTTGATGATAATAAACCAAAATTGGTTGTTGTGGACGACTTGATGGGTGAATCATCGAATGGTGCAATAGTCGACTTATTCACAAAAGGCAGTCATCACAAAAATCTCAGTGTTATGTTTATACCTCAAAATTTATTCCACCAAGGAAAAGGACAGAGAGATATTGCATTGAATACAAATTATATTGTCGTATTCAAAAATCCTCGAGATCGTGCACAAATAGCACATTTGGCTCGTCAGATATACCCAAAGGACCCAAAATTTCTACAGGAGGCCTATTTTAACGCCACATTGGAGGCTCATGGATATTTGTTGCTTGATTTAAAACAGTCGACTCCTGAAAACTGCAGATTTCGTACCAATGTATTCCCTAGCGACCCCTATCACTATGTTTATATTCCACGGAAGGATTACAATATAAAAGGAGGAGGCTCATTGCGCAGTGTACCAGTCGTTCGTGTGTAATGACAAAGACAAGTCGCTCTGAAAGCGGCTGTGTTCGCAAGTCGCTCGGAGAAAAGAATACTGCCTTATTACACGCCCTCATTCACGCTCCTCCTAGGTTACGACGAGCGATAATACAACACGCTAATAAAGATTTAATTCGCTGCATTTGTGAGTGTGCTCTGAATTTGCTGCACGGAAATATTCCTTTGAAAACTTGCGAAAAGTCAAATTTGTGCAAACAAAAAACTTTTGAGGAAGTTGGCTGATAAAAATCAGAGCAAGAAGAAAATCATCAGTCAGAAAGGCGGTGCCTTTTTACCCATGTTACTGGGGCCGCTTATAAGTGCGCTCATCTCAGCAATTGTATAGCGATGGAGCATGCACGAAAAATGATACTAGTGCCAGAAGATAGTGTGGAACGGCTAAAAAAAATTCTACACATGATGCTCACCGTGTTTTAACTGAATTAGTTAAAGAAATTCAACCGTCAGCTCAAACCCCTGGTACCGTTACAAGTCGATTGGATGCTCAATTATTGGAAATTTTAAATTCGAAAAAACCCAAGGACGATCATGAAAAATGGAAATTGTATAATGACGTTCTGAGAAGGTATTTGTTTTATACACAGCAGAGTAAAGTACCTGTGCAAGAAACGGAGACCTCCGACGAGACGGGGTCTAGCGAACAATACGATCCAAATACTATTGTGGCTACTGTACCTGCAGTATACCAAAGAAAAGGCTCAGGTATACTTGAATATATTGACGCCGTTGACACTAATAAAAGACTCAAGTGGGATGCAAAAGGACAAGTGACTTTGGATGGGACATCATTAACTGGCGTTAATATTGTGGATCTGATACAAGATGTGGTCAGAGCACGGAAAACATATTCAGCTAAAGGATGGGAACATTTTGCGATGTATCTTCAAAGTCTAAACACACCTCGGGAGTTTCTGGGTAATCCTAAATTTCATCGACCCCCACTTGCACTACCAGTTATTAAACGTCGAAAAGAACCTGAAATTTCGGAGGACGAGGACTTTATAGATGAGCGTCATACAGGGAAAGGTGATACACCCCGTACCTCTCTTGTACATCGTACGCGTAAAAACTTGAAAAAAGCACACATAAACCCTCCTTACAAAGTGGAGGACTCAGGACTATCATCATGGCTTCCGTTTTAAACGAAGAAAAACTATCGAGGACATATTTTAGCCCTCCAGAACCGGAGGCATATATGGGGGCTAGAAATATTTTGTCAAAGCACAAAAAAGAAATACCTGAAAATGAAATAAAAAACTGGCTTAATGCCCAGAATACTTATACACTCCACAGACCCATCGGACGTAAATTTCCACGGTTACATTATACAGTGACAAACATTGATGATGTATGGGAGGCTGATTTGGTTGAGTTGAGATCACTAAAGACATACAATGATGGTATTTCATATTTACTTGTGGTCATTGACGTTTTAAGCAAGTTTGCCTGGGTTAAACCATTGGAGTACAAGTCGGCACCGCAGGTACTCGAGGGCTTTAAACGTATAATGGGAAGGAGCGGTGGTCGTGTGCCTGTTTGTATACAAACTGACAAGGGAAAAGAATTTATGGCTAGCAGTGTCCAAAAATTTTTCTCTGATAAAAAAATTCAATTTCGTGTTGCGCGTAATCCTGACATAAAAGCCGCAATCGTGGAACGTTTCAATCGGACACTGAAGGAGCGCATGTGGCGTTACTTTACACATAGTCGAACGTATAAAGATATGGATGTGTTGAAACAAATTGTCGACTCTTATAACAACTCGAGACATTCATCAATAAAAATGGCACCTGCGACTGTTAATATCGATAATGCTCCATATACATTGCATAATATACAAAATCGGTACAAGTCGGGGAAATCTCGTAAAGAAACCTTTAAATACAAAGTTGGGGACTATGTGCGCATCAGTCGAGCGAAAGGCACCTTTGAGAAAGGATATGAGACTAATTGGAGTAAAGAAATATTCCAAATAACGAAAGCAGTCCTCAAACAATCATTACCAATATACGAGCTGAAAGATTTAGCTGATGAACAAATTGAAGGATTTTTTTACGAGCCAGAGTTGGTGCTTGTCAATAAACAAACGGACAAGGATGAATTCGTAGTTGAACGTGTAATAGGCTCTAAAGGAAAAAATGAAAATAAACAAATTCTTGTTCATTGGGAGAGATATCCTGATAAATTTGATTCATGGATACCTGCGTCAGAGCTGCACGTCATTGGAAAAAAATGAAGAGGAACGAATTTTATATGGTACTCCCAAGCAACAGCAGCATGGACTATCATCCCGATAATACAGCATCAAAATATACAACATTACTCCCGAAACAAGTTGAGTTGGAAGGAGAATGAGTTGTGGGCCTGAGTAAACTCCAGTTTCGTTGTAATTTTTTACATATACGTGATAGGAAAGATGCCTCCATCAACTTCGTTAGTAGCGGAAAAGACAATAAGGGCAAGGGAAATCTACCACAAACATTTTTTCTACCTACTGCGGTTTTCAAGGACCTGACCGATCTCGTGGGTTTCACGAATCACTTTGCACCCTTGAAGGATCACATAAAATTTGAGTATTCTACCCAACAAGGCTTTGTGAAAATTGGAAGACATTGCACCTCCAAAACATGCGGTAGCACGGTACACGCATTAGACTTTTCGGATAAATTGGCTGATATGTTGGGGTTTGAGAGGCGCGTGCACAGTTTCACAAACGCAAAGCCGTATTGTGAGGGATATCTACCTGCCAGTCTGGCCAGGGGTTTACCTGAAAGCTTGTTCATCTATAGTGACCTCTGTCTACCCTATGTAACAGGTGATGTGCAGTCATCTCTTTTACGAGTGGTACCATTCAATGCTTCTGGTTATACATATGGAGCCACACACTGTGCTACTTTTTCAAATCCTCATTATATTCCGTTGATGAGATACTCATTTCGCACAATTGAAATAGATATAAGGTGCAATCGTGGTGAAATGATACCATTCGAGTACGGACCCTTGAACGTGACACTTCATTTCAAGAGAATTGATTAACGAGCAAAATGAGTCCTTACATTGCATATTACGCGAACCAGGCTGGTGGAGGGTCAGTGGAGAGATACAATAATTTCGGACGGGTCTATGTTGGGAGCCCATATCAACAGGGCCATGGAATTGGGGCTTTCCTCGCAGGCCTACAACGTCGAATTCTGCCATTCCTCGGTAGTGCAGCCCGAGCAGTCGGTAAAGAAGCTCTCAACGCGGGAATTGACGTTGTAGGCGATGTAGTGACAAACGGAAAACCCTTAAAGGTGGCGCAGGAGGATCGGCTAGCGGAGTCGGGATTAAAATTGAAAAGGAAGGCACAGGCAAAAATTGGGTCCATGATGCGTGGATCAGGATATAAAAGAAAGCGTAAACGCCTCGCATCTCATAAGCTCACTGGACGCGGGTCTGCCAAGACATCCAAAACGAGAAAGAATAAAAAGAAGAGAAATATTCCAAAAAATAAGAAAAAAGGAAAAAAAGTGAAGAAAAATAAACCCAAGAGGAAGACTCGCCATTTATACGATATTTTCAACTAATCATCATGCCGTTTCTACATTCACATTCTTCCGAGTGCGTGAAATCAGAGCTCGATCTGTTCACTATACCCCCGACTCAGACAAGTATTGAAAATTCTCAATTTGTTTATTATAATCCTGTGTCTATTGTATCGGACGACGCCCCAATCGAATTCATCGTACCAGGCCATGGAGAAGAATACATTGATTTGGCACACACTATGATAAAAATTCGAGCGAAAATTTTGAGACCCGATGGCACTGCTGCTGTTGAGGATTCCGTCGGTCCTGTGAATAATTTTTTGCATTCAATGTTCAACCAAGTGGATGTATATTTCAATCAAAAAGTTGTTACGCCGCCAAATAACCTCTACGCCTATAGAGCATATATTGAAACGTTGCTAAACTATGGAGAAGATGCCAAGTCCTCGCATCTTGGAATGGCTCTATGGTCAACTGATACCTCTGGCGCTATGGGTACCGCTGCAGTTGTGGGCGCTGATGTGGAAAAAATAAAGGCCTAATCTCTCGACAAGTATTTACGAAAGGTGGAAGACCGTTTGATCTGCTGGGACATTTGCATTGTGATGTTTTCAATCAAGATAAATTTTTGATGAACGGTGTAGAGCGATGTGTTCGTCTTATCCGCACAAAAGATGATTATTGTCTCATGGACGATACTACACTTAAATATAAAGTAAATATTGTGGAGGCCTCATTAATTGTTCGACGCGTGAAACTCAGCCCTGGAATATTAATAGCTCACGCTAAAACGCTTGNATCCCTTGACCCGTGTTGAGGTTAAATCTTTTGTTCTGCATAATGGAATTATGGGAGAGACGATAGATAACGCAATTTTAGGCCAACTGCCTAAAAGAATTATACTTGGATTTGTCGACAATGCCAGTTTCAATGGAGCGAGGAAGAAGAATCCCTTCAACTTTCAGAATTTTGGAATCAACTTTTTATGCCTGAATGTCGATGGACGCCAAGTACCTACGAAACCCCCGGCAACCAAGTTTTACCTCTGACGGGTGCCTAAATGTGGAAGCTGTTATTACCTTATTTGCCGGGACTGGAACCCATTTTAGTGACCATGGAAATAACATTTCTCGTCTAGCATATTCCGACGGCTTTTGTTTATTCGCCTTTGACCTGACTCCCGATTTATCTGCAAGTTCTGCCAGTCATTGGAATCTCGTAAAGAGTGGGAGTGTTCGTATTGAAGTACGATTCAACAAAGCAACAGAGCAAAATGTAAATTGTCTGCTATATGCTGAATACGATAATTTGTTGGAAATTGACTCAACAAGACAAGTGATTGTCAACTACAGTGGCTGAAAAAGAGTACTCAACTATTTAATAGAGGTTCACCACACAATTACGTTAGTTGCGTCCAAACAACCGAGCAGGTGTCACACCATAAACCTTTTCTACCCGGGTCACAAGGCCACGACAATTGTCCTGCGTACCATCGTCTTATGAATACACTTGAGCTCCTGAAGGTACTACCACATACCGATGCATCAATTGGAGGCGTCTACCCTGCTGACCGTGTCCCCTGGACATTGTCCCGGCCCTGTGCCATCATCATCAACACCGATAACCACAACCAAGCAGGAAGCCACTGGGTTGCCGTTTACCTCGGTTCAAATGGACGAGGAATCTATTTCGACAGCTTCGGATTACCGCCCTTCGACACAAGAATCGCTCAGCGCCTTAAGCGAAATTGCCATGAATATGAATGGAGCCAGAAAAGACTCCAAGATATATCGTCTGATGTTTGTGGCCAGTACTGCATTACTGTGCTTCACTGGTTGTTCAATGATCGGTCTTTACAATACTTTCATAAACTATTTTCTTCAGACACAAAACGTAATGATCGCATTATTATGAAAATGTTTAAAGAAATTACTCAAAACCGAAATTGTAATCGTAAAAATTTAAGTAAACCTTTTCAAAGCTTATCTGGCAAAGGTATTTAACATTGTAATCAGCGTTCCACTAAAAAAATTATGTACCTTCATTAATTGATCAATAATAATAATAATAATAATAATAATAATAATAATAGCGAGCGGGTTGAAGAGCTCTGGGGGGGGGTCTCTACGGTCAGGCCCGCAATCTCATGGTGGAGACTCCAGCCCTCAAGGAGTTTCGCGCGTTTTGTCGTATACATCGTCGTCAGCCCGCGGGATTCTCGCGAATCACTCAGGAAGAGGTTCGATCTACTTTACGAGGTATGAAGAACCACGCCGCTCCGGGTCCTGATGGCATTAACGCCTTTTGGTGGAAGAGGTTTACCTCTGTTCATGACCATCTAGCCCGGATATTCACGGCATTTCTCGATGGTAGTGAGCTTATTCCTGAGTGATTGGTAGAGGGAAGGACTGTGTTGCTCCCCAAGAAGGGAGACTTGTCCAATCCGGCGAACTATCGGCCGATCACGTGTTTGAATACACTTTATAAGCTCTTCACCGGTATCCTGAATGAGCGTATCCTCCATGATATACAACCAGTGTGGCAGCAGATACATGAACAGCGAGGAGTGAAGCGGGGACTGTCAGGTTGCAAGGAAGGTCTGCTTGTCGATCGCTGCGCATTGCGCGATTCGAGGCAGTACCGCGATTCGAGGCAGTAGGTCGACTATCGCAAGGCATTCGATAGCACGAGTCATGAACTCATTTTCCTACTATTGGATTGCCTAGCGGTAGAGGACCACATAGTGAGGTGTATCAAAGATCTTGCACCACTTTGGAGAACGCGCTTCACCATAACATCTGGTGAGGGTAAGCTGACTTCGAGGTTGGTGCAGTATAGGAGAGGAGTCTTTCAGGGTGATACCCTGAGTCCTCTATTATTTTGCATCTCACTAATGCCGCTATCTGTTGCGCTGCGTTGTATTGGACGGTACCAAGCCGGAAAACCCGGTGATAGGAGGCATCAGGTCAGTCATGTATTTTACATGGATGACCTGAAGTTATTTGCCTCAGGAGAGCGGCAACTCAAGCTTCAGCTTGATACTGTCGCAATGTATTCACGTGCGGTCGGCATGAGTTTCGGATTGGACAAGTGCGCCGTCTTCCATATGAAGAGGGGCAAGGTTGGTGGCGAGGTGGATGATCTTCAACTTGTGGATGGAAGCGTCATACATCATCTTGGCGCCGAAGAGTCGTATCGATATCTTGGCTTCAATCAGCGTTCCAAAGTGGAAACTGTGGAAGTCAAAGAGACTCTTCGCGAGGAATATCGGCGGCGGCTCCGGAAAGTTTGGAAGTCCGAACTTTCCGGCAAGAATAAAGTCGTAGCAACGAACATGTTCGCTGTCCCGCTGCTTCTTTACTCCTTTGGTGTTCTAAAATGGAGTAGATTTGAGCTGGAGCAGCTGGACAGAGATACCCGCAAGCTGACATTCATAGGAGTCTCCATCCACATTCTTCGACTCTGCAGTTGTATTTCCCGCGAGAGTGTGGAGGACGAGGACTTCTCAGTTTGGAGGCTCTTCATGATCGTCTAGTCCTCGGTTTAGCTTGTGACGTCATGAATGGCTTGGATCCACACTTGGAGTTCGTGCATGATCATGAGCTCCATGGGGTTCAAGCCTTTCTATACAAGGCAGCGAATACGGCAGCGGCTTCCCTTGGTTTGGAATTTCGTCGCGGCCGGGATGGCCAATTAGCTAGTGATTCATTAACAATCATGGCCAAACCTCGGCGTAGAGCGACCATCAAGGCGGCGGAGCAGTCCACCTTGCTCCGCCAGCACGTTGATAGGCCCGTGTATATTCTTCCGCCATGTGGAAGAGCAGGGTCTTTCCGTCCAGCTGACATTCGCCTTCTTGAAGTCAGCTGGCTTGATGTCCGAAACTGAGGGTTTCATCTGCGCATGTCAGGATGGCGTGATAAACACTCTTGTCTATCGAAGTCGTGTTATGGGGGTGCACGTTCCGGATACTCGATGTCGGATTTGCAAGCGATCCCCGGAAACTCTGATGCATCTTTTGTCGGCTTGTCCGAATTATGCAATCATGAGTTATATCCACCGTCATAATGCGGCTTTGAGAGTGCTGTATTATCTTTTGGGGCACTCTTATGAGATAAACAGAACGCCGGTGCTGCCTTACGCTCCAGGAGATATTGAGTCCGTTGTCGTGAATGAGAGGTGTAAGATTTACTGGAACTTCTCGTTCGCGACTGTCAGGCCAATCGTTGCGACGAAACCTGACATCGTCCTCTTCGATTTTGATGACAAAATCATCTATGTCATTGAGTTCTCAGCTCCGGTTGAGAGCAACATCACAGTGAAAGAAGAGGAGAAGCGGCTCAAATACCANTCTCTTCGATTTTGATGAGAAAATCATCTATGTCATTGAGTTCTCAGCTCCGGCTGAGAGCAACATCACAGTGAAAGAAGAGGGGAAGTGGCTCAAATACCAGCCACTCCTGTTTGAGCTACGTCAAATAAATCGGGGATTTAAAGTAAAGTTGGGTGTCCTGATAATTGGCTCTCTTGGGGGAATGAAAGAGTCATTCATATTTGCGCTGAACACCATCCCTGCATTTAGGCGTCAAGCCTTCATTTTGGCTGGCCAAATGCAGAAGGCGGTCATTCTTGGATCCCTCCGTCTACTTAGACAGCACGATTCTGGACTGCAATAGAGCTCACCCTCTGGTTGGAGGGAGCACTACTGTAGAGCGATTAGGAAAAGTTTGTATCGCTTAGCTTGCTGGGCGGTCTTCGAGGTGAAGTCGGAACCCTCGAGGATCGTTCAGCGATCTCATTTACGAGTGTAAAAATAATAATAATAATAATAAAATAATAATAAAATAATAATAAGAACAATAAAATAATAATAATAATCATCATCATCATCATCCTTTATAATTAAGAAAATTATGTATCCTAGACAATAAGAATAATTTCTGAATAAATAATTCATGTAATCCTATAAATTGTGCGTTATGTAGTTATTTCTTATTAGCACCACCCACTTTCCACCCGCCACCCCTTTTCATCTGCCGGTCATTTTCCACCCACCACCCACTTCCTGTGACCCTCGGACCCCAACTTTGAGGCCCTGCACCCCAGGGGGCCCCCCAGCGCGCTGATGGTCTCTTCAAAGGCATGCCGCCGAGAAGGGAGGGGGGACGTGCACGTGCACCTCCTGGGAAAAAAGGGGGAGGGGGGGGTAATTCCTGGAAAAAAATTCGCCAATTTCGGTCACTTACTACTTATACACCATATCAATTTAATAACAACTTTTTTTGCTACAGAATTTTTCAAAAGATCGAATTTGATGAAAATTGTTGTGACTTCAGTAATACTTCCCTTCTCAATTATTACACTGCTAAAAATATTTGGTGGAAATTCGTCGTTCTTTTTTTGGACATTTCATCACATTCTGGTTTCGATGGAATTTCAAGGAATTAAATCATCGAAAATTCAATCTTTTATGGAAAAATCAATGGAAACAGCCAATTTCAATTCATGTATGGGAAAACAATTGGTGGAATTCAGGAAATTCTTACAAATATATACTTAGATTTTTAGTTAATTGAAAATTTAGTATAATTTAGTACTGAATATGCATGTTTTAATCGAATATTCTATTAAATTAGGGAATTCCCGTCTTCCTGCTGCACTGGTAGAAATGATTAGTTATTGTTAACGAACGGATTTGGTTGGAGACGATGGTCTATTCGGTCTCACCAAATGTTTATTCGTTAACAGATAAAAACAAAACATGATTTGTGATTAATTTTTGTTGTTGTTATTTTGTTAACAAATGCATATTTGAGAAGCCTTGTTTGACTCGATTTTCACTTTTCAAGTGAACCACTCGTTGACTATTGACGAATATTCATTTTATCATATTCAACTCTACCATTCGTTAATAGTTAACGAATCAAGCTTGGAATAAAGGAATCAGTCTGTCAGTGTGCTGAAATATTTTGAATTTCGGTGGCTTTTCAGGGCAATCTGAAATTGCTTTTTTTTTCCTGCAAATTGAATCTAATATCACTCTACCGAAAATCACTTGCCTATTAAATTTCTCTTCTCTTTCTCATACAGATAGTAAAGATTCTATGAGGACCTCATTAGTAGAGAAAAATGATAACATACAAGAAATATCCTTAGTAGGGTATAAAGATATATAGTTCAAAATTCAAGCGAAAGTAATTTCGATTCCTCCCATTCTGCCTCTTCTCACAACTCAATTTAATTTGTCATTCAACAAATCGAAATTCCGGATGAACATTTTTTTATTACTTTTTTGATTTTTCGTAGACAAAGCAACCTCGAGATGTGTATGCTTGAGCCATGCATCACGCACGCTTTATGGCTGAAGCAATCTATTCTTTGAAAATATTTTTGTTTAGAAATCAGTTCCACCTTGAGACAGATCAGTTTATGGCTGTGTGAGAAACGTGTATTTTTGTTATCAAATTTTACATCAAAGTACAGTCCTCCTCTCAGTATTGAGGCCCCAAACAATGATTTTCCAATTGCTTTAATAAATAAAAAAAACTCGATTAAAAATTAAAAACTCGATTAAAAATTTAATCGAGTTCGAGGAAAAAAGGCAACGATTAATAACCCGAGTTAAAATTTTACCGGGTCTCCCCGGTAACTACATTGCTTTGATGTTCTCCGCCGAATTTTTACCGTACTTTCAACTTATCTCAACGTGAAGGCCCATGGACGTTGAAAAACACTCAATATCCACCGTATATTAAACGTACGCTCAACGTTAATGAAGTGTGTTTTCTGTTAACGTATGTTGTAAGTTTCGACATCCACATTTGATTGTATCAAGGTCATTATTGACGATAATTAAAAAATTCATTACCGTGTTAAAGACTCACGTACCTAAATTATTAGTGTTAGTACATTAATAACATTAGTTCGAAGTTCAAACAATGGTGCGTCTGAAGGGTGAGTTGGGTCCAAGGGTCCGAAGGGTTAGTTGAGTATAAGGGTCAGATGAGTATAAGGGTGAGTTGAGTCCAAAAGATTACGTGAATCTAAGGATCAAAAGAGTACGAAGAGTCAGGCGAATCCAAGGGTTTGTTTTGTAAGGATCAGATAATTAAAAACCTCAGTTGAGTTCAACTGTCAGTTGAATTTAAGGGCCAGTTGTTTGTAAGAGTCAGTTGAGTGTATGGGTCAGATGAGTGCGAAGGCCCTATTGGGCCTGAGATTCAGATGAGTCTAAGACGAGAATGAGGGTCAAATGAGTCTGAGGGTCAGACCGATTCTGAGGGTCAGGTGAGCCAAAGGGTATCTGACTTTTAGATTGAACTGACGCTTAAACTCAACTCAGCCTTTTACTCATCTTACATTTAGATTCGCCTGACCCTTCGTACTTTTTTGACCCTCAGGCTCAACTGACTCGTAGATTCGCGTGATCCTTCACACTTAACTGACCCTTGAATCCACCTGACCCTTTGTAGTTGTTTGACCATTAGACTCAACTGACTCTTAGATTCGCCTAATCCTTCAGACTTAAATAACCCTTAGACCCATCTGACCCTTAAACTCAACTGACACTTGGACGCAATTGACCTTTAAACTGAACTGAAGCTTTTGCGTATCTGACCCTTACTCAACAGACCCTCAAATTCACATGATCCTTCGGACTCAACTGATCCTTAGACCCATCTGACCCTTAAACTCAACTATCACTGAGACGCATCTAACCTTTCAACTCAAATCAGATTTCTACTTATCTGACCCATACTCAACTGACCCTTATATGCACCTCACCTTTCGTACCCTTTTGACCCTCAGATTCGTGTGATTCTTCGGACTCGGCTGACCCTTATATCCATCGGGCCCTATGCTGAAGGTTTTACGCTTATTGATAAAAACCCATCTGGCCCTCATACTCATCTGACCCTTAGATTCATTCGACCCTTAAACTCAACTGACACTTGAACACAACTGACCCTTAAACTCAACTGAGCCTTTTACTTATCTGACCCTTACTGAACTGACCCTTACATTCGCCTGACCCTTCGTACTCTTTTGACCCTTAGGTTCAACTGACCCTTAGATTCGCGTGATCCTTCAGACTCAACTAATTCTTACACTTATTGGATTTTTACACTCACTGACTTTTATATGAAGGGTCCGACCCTTAGACGCCTTAGACCTATATGGACTCTAATTCCCTCTCATCTCCTCCCCCTGCTCCTTCACTCTTAATTTCCTGTGTTACTCTATTGCCTACTTTTTTTCTGTTTTTTCCTATTTTTCTTATAATTGGTTGCTTATATAAACCCGAAAAAAATACAACTCGCCACAAGCGACTGTACAGCTCAGAAGAATACCGGGATATCCTGCGATCGCTGAGCTTGAGCAGTAGCGAGTAAAACCAGAAAAAGGATGGGTGACCCATCCAGAGGGAACACGACAGAACTACAAGCAGGGATATCTCGAGAACCAATGGACCGATCCCTTTTTTTCTTGTTTTCCCATTTTTGTTTCACCGAGTTAATAATATTTATATTTTTGCCATTCTTCCACCGATTAATTTATGCAAGATTTAGTCAATTAATCGATGTTAGAATGGAATTGGTAGTGTGAGGAGGGCAGGGGGGAGGATGGAAGGAAAGGATGTACGGCGGAGGAACGTTGGGGATACGTTTAGTTTCAACCTAATTTTTCAACGTACAATCTGGAAAAAATGGAAAAAAGAGACGGTATTTACGTCGAAAGTAGGTTGAATCGGTCCATTTGAGCCTGTACACTGGACAACGTACTTTCAACGTCCTAAACCCACCAGTGGACCTTGAAACTACGTTGGGAGAACCGGTAAAATTTTGACTCGGGAAGGCTGTTGCTCAAGCTGCTCACCGGAAACTTTTGCGACACGTACGGTACATTTCCGCAAATCTCACAGCTTTAGCCCTATTCACTGAATCCGTTTCCATTGATATTAAGGAAGAAATGGTGCAAGGAATGTTCGAGAAGCCCAGCAGAGGAGGCAATGCTGAAAGGGTTGAGGTAAAAGAGAGGGAATATAAGTCAGTCACTTCAAAGAAGCGGAGTCATTTTGATCCCCAAAATTAGTGGAATTGTTCTCGAGGCTTCAGCTGCCATTCGATTTTTTGAATACTTATTCAAAAGAATGACTGGAGAATGAAACTTTTAAAAAAGCCAGGACAACGTTGAAAGAATTAAAAGTTTTGAACGATATTGCAGAACGTGGCGTTGTATTGATGGAAGAGTTCAATCAACGGTTCACCAACGATGAGGATCAAATGCAATATAGCACATTGTCCAAGAACACAGAAAAAATTACTCTACATGTGCGAAAACAATGCTGTCATCATAAGGTAATGATTTGCAATAGACCAATGATGCCGTTCATATTAGCAATTATTCACAGAGAAAAAAAAATCATGAAATTGATCAATACATCATGGTTAAATTTATCCTTCGAAGAATGATAAACTCAACCATCATATCGAATTATTTTTATAGAAATTTTTTTAGAAATGATCCGTATTACACTGGAGTTTCCTTTATCCGCCGTCTCCGTAATCTGCGCTCACTTCCCCGGTGACCTGTTCCCCCTCAATAACCTTCCCCCACACCGTATCTATCGTCCATCCCTCTCTGTGATGTCTTGCGCTAAGAAATGCGCAGAGGGTCACAAATGTAAATGGTTATATAGCACTCATGAATTTCATTCACACACATAACCTCCAACTCATCTAATAATTATAAAATGTCAACATTACCCAAGAAACGTAAGCACGTCTCCACTCCGGTTTATTTAAAATTAAGAGCTTTAGATGAAGTGAAAAATGGTGTTGGGGTGAATATAGTGGCAAATGAGCTGAATGTTAGTCCCAAAACTGTCAGCGCATGGTTGAAGGATGAAAAAAAGTTGAGCGATTGGGCCGCTCAAAGATTGAAAAAGGCGTATAATGATAAAGTTGATGCAGCAATCTCGCTGTGGTTTATGAAAAAAAGCTCAGCTGGGGTTGTGTTGGATAGACCGATGATGGCAGCTCAAGCTTACAATTCCGGGATATGTTAGAAGGTGACCCCAGCTTTGTTGCTCGTCCAGGATGACTGCCGAAGTTAACGAAGAGAAGGGGGATTAAGTGTGTCACCGTTTCTGGTGAAAAATTGTCCGCAGATTCCGAAGGAGCTGAGGTCTATAGAAGTGAATTTCAAGATTTTATAACACAGAAAAATTTGAGTCCACACGAAATTTTCAACTGCGACGGAACGGAGCTCAATTTTCGACAAATGCTCAGAAGAACCTTGAGCACAAATTCCAATGTCTCATGGTAGAAGGTCCGGAAAGAGAGGCTTACCATCATGG
This sequence comes from Diachasma alloeum, assembly GCF_001412515.2. Taxonomy (NCBI): domain Eukaryota; kingdom Metazoa; phylum Arthropoda; class Insecta; order Hymenoptera; family Braconidae; genus Diachasma; species Diachasma alloeum. The sequence continues at coordinate 242,888 of NW_021680565.1, forward strand.
CATGTAGCAATGTCTCTGGGCCCTGTAAATTGCCACTGGTAGTTATAGGGAAATCCGTTAAACCCAGAGCACTGAAAGGAGTGACTGATTTGCCAGTCTTCTACAAGAGTCAAAAAAGTTCGTGGATGACTGGAAAACTATTTGAAGAGTGGTTCAGGAATTCTCTCCTCTCGTGCGACTGTACCTGCTTGGAATGGGTCTGCCTCTCAAGGCCGTTTTATTCGTGGACAACTGTGGTACTCACCCTCAAAATCTCATGAGTGATTTCATCGTTGTGAAGTTTTTACCCCCAAAAACGACATCTTTAATCCAGCCCAAGGATCAGGGGGTCCTCCAACAGCTGAAGCTGCTGTATCGCCGCAAGTTGATGATCCATATCCTGAATCAAATCAACAATGGGGCCACTCTGAAAGATTCACTGAAAACAGTGACTATCAAAGAAGTAATTTTCTGGGAAGCAGCAGTCTGGCAGGAGTTACCAATCACAACGCTCATCAAATCCTGGAAACTCGTAAGTTGGCAACTCGACGTAGTTTTCTTACTTAAAATGAAATGTGTGGGAATGAAATTCCTGTTACTGGATGAGTAGGGAATGCTTAATATTCATTTTAATTAAGATTATTTCAGTTATGGCCAGGTATTATGGATAATCCAGTGATAACTCAGCTGATGGCGATGATGACACAGCTTTCTCGAAGTATCACCAATCACGAGAGTGTATCTGCTGAGGTTGAGCATCATGGGCAGAGCGTTGATGTCAGAGAGAACACAACTGATCGGTTCCTGACTGCATTACAAAATGGGGATGAAGAATTCAGGGGCCTTGAGCTGGCTGATATGGACGATTGGCTAAATCCAGGATATAAATTATCTGAAGATGAGTATCTCACACCTACAGACATCGTTGACGTAATAAATGAAGATAAAGGTGAGAAGGCGAATGACCCAAAAACCGCCAGTGTGGTGAGGTCTCAGGTGAGGGAGATACTGAGAAAATCTCGTTGGATGAGGCGATTTTGTACATCAACAAAATCATAAAGTTTTGTACAGAAGAACCATAATATAATCAAGATCAACTCCAGGCTTTACACGAGATTCAGGACACTGGGAAACCTCATAGTTGTTGAAGAGATTTCTTGCAGCTATTTCCAGATCTTGAGAATTTTATTTGATGTTTGATCTAAATTTATTCGAACGAAATATGCATGAAAGTGACAATCGCTGTTGAGTTTGAGGTTTTGAGTCTGACACTCGAAGACTGAAATTTAAAATTCTATTTCCATCAGATGAAAATTTGAAATTCATTATTTAACCATTGAATTGGTTATTGAAAAGTCAAAAAAATGAGTACGATTGCCAAAGATCTTCTAAACGTTGTTCAATTTTATAAAGTAAAATCCCTGATTGAAATATAATATTAATTAATTAATTAGAGAGTTATTGGCACAAATTTGTAAATTCCGTGTCAACAAGCTACTCGTTGCGAAATTTGAAAAGAGTTAATATTCCTATTGTCAAATTACTATCATTAATAGGTTTATTATTATTGAAGGAGTTAGAAGGACATGGGAAGGGTCACAGAGTTCTAATCGTACTGAAAGATTATTAGGTTTAACAGTCACTAAAATACGAGTGGAGTCATTCTTTCACTGTTCAACAGTTGGTGAAGATTCTCAGTGATATGTGAATATATTAAAAAATTTATTAGCATAATGTCAGCACTAAGTCACCCTCCAATAAGATAAATCAAATTGTATTCCGAGATGCATAATAAAAGTTCAACTCCTTATCTCGTTGTTTTCAATATTTGTTCTCGAGAGTTTTTTTTCTCAAAAAAGTAACGAAGAATTATTGAATTGTCTCTCTCAATGATTTGTGAGTGGTGGTTTTCTCATTTTCTGATTCAAAGGTTTATTTCAATGATCGTTTACATTTTCTGTTATTATCTAGTACTCAGAACATCAGAATGTGTGAAAGTTTGGTTATGTTCGTCTTCTCCCACTGCCAAGATTCCCCCCACTACTCCCGACCATTTCCTTCCTCTAATGCTGCTTGAACTGGCGGAGGGGGAGGTTCCTTTATCTGGGTTTCACATGAAATGACGTCACGACCGAGTCCCGAGGACTGCGGATAAAGGAGGCTCCACTGTATTCTTATTTTCATCCATTTTTTTCTTGAATCAGAAATTCTTCCGATAAATTCCATGTCTCTTTTTACTAGATTCTAGAAACTTCGATTCTAAACTTGCCTTTTTTGAAATATTTTTCTTTCTAAGGAGAATTCGCGTGAGTTGTGCCAAAAAGTCGTATAATAGTTGTTTTCATCACAAGGTCCACAAAGTATTTTCTGACGAATGTGGTTTTGTATAATCACATTCGTCAGAAAATACTTTTGGACCGTGTGATGAATGCAATTTTTCGTCAGAAGGCCCGTAAACCGCGATCAAACCGAGCGAAGCGAGGTTAGAATCGCGGTTTACCGGGTCTTCTCACGAAAACATTTTTTTTTTGGTTTTCCCGAAAATTTGTGTGAGAGTCGTATAAACACTTTCCCAGGGAATATGAAATCTCCATGTTTCAGATGATTCTGAGTCATCTGAGCCCAACTTTTTGAGACAAAATTTTTGCTCTGTCTAGAGTAAAGTCGAAGATTGTCCAAATTTGGGCCAAAAGATTGTAAAATCACTTCCTGAGAGAGTACAAAATCCCCCAGTTTTAGATGAGTCTGACTCATTTTTATGTAACTTTTTGAGACAATTTTTTTTGGTTTACTCACAGGGAATTGAGAATTTATTTACGAAACTAAAAGGGCGCATTCCCATTTTTTGGGGGATTAATAAATATGCATGCTTACACGGAGAGAAATATTCAATAAAAAATACGTATCTTTTCCGTAATTCCGGAGCGAAATGTGTTTGTAGGAAATTTTACGGAACTGTCACGGAATTTTCCCAGAGCGTTCCGTAATTTTTATCTGAACCTCCTGTGAAAAATTACGATACCGTCTGTAATGATTTTTCTTTGGCCTCAACAAATACTCAATAAACCTTAACCCAGAAGTCTCGATTATCCAAACACGGCCAACTCATTACCTTCGTTCTCGTAATCCGACAAGTCTGAAACGCCAAAAACCATAACGCTAACACTGGACTTCGGGAACAATCAGCAGCTCATCCAATCCTTATTTCGTGTATTTAGGGCGCCAGCCGATTTTTAGCAACGCGGAATCGACAAACCGCAAACGGAACCGTATTTTCTTAAAACTAAATACTGATTGTCCCCAAAAATCCAATAACGACAAGAAACATATCGCAAACCATACGCAGAAATGTGGATTACGAGGGTACGGGATTTACTCGGCTGCTCAGTGTGCGGGTCGTGGAGAGAGGGGTGGATTCGTGGACGAGAACATCAATTAACAAAACCAATCATCGATCGAGAAACCAATAAACCAATGTCTTAAATTCCAAACGGGATAGGTAAGGTCGACATTGAATAATAAACACAATTGTACTGACGTGTTTCGCTATTGCCGATATTAATACAAAATCGTAAATTCGTACAAACACAAAATTACATGAATGTGACTCAAAATAATTTTAAATACTCTGAAATGATCCATTAAACTCCAAAAGGACTCGAAAGATGCGAATAATAATTTTAAGTATGAAAAAGAAAGCGATCCCAATCCAAAGCTGATAGAGAGAAGCAAAGGTATTGTCCACGAGGGGAACACGAATCCGAGAGAGAGAGACTATAGGAAGGTAGCGTACGTGCGAGAGAGAGAACGGATGAGGTAACTACGCGAAAAAAAAAAAAAGGAGAGCTCACGAAAAGGTACTAATTTTTCTTATTTTCGACTGTAATTAATCGAATTACGAATTATGGAGCGCCTTTGTAATGGTTTACTTAATTCTTATGCCATTTGTAACCCATTAAAATCGGGAATCTCATTCACCGAAAAGGTAGCAAAAATGAGCTAGGGAGCTTGAATCAGCCACGTGGCTGATTTACCGGAAAGGAGCGTTTCTAACCCGGAAATGGAGGTTTTCTCCATGAAAATAGGTAGCTTACGGTCTCCAATAATTTCCAAAATAATAGGTAGCTTATTCATGAACGTAAGAGAGCTTAGATAATTTTATTGTTCTGGATTCCAACCATAAAGTAAAGATAACTAAAAGATAGCGTCCCCATGCCCAACCGGAATCCAAAACTCAACGAACGCTAGAGAGCATTAAACGCAAAAAAAAGGTAGCTTCCGAACAATTCAGGTAGCATCATTTTTCCTCCAGAACTCTTGTGAGTCGGAGAAATATAAAGAAATAGGTAGCATAGAATAATTACGTAGAGAGAGCGAGAAAAGGTAGCAAGCAAAAAGGTAGCAATGAAGTAGGTAGCGAATGGCATCAATCGCCGTAGCGAGACGCATAAAGCCTGAATTTTTGCATAAACGTTATGGTAGGTAGCATTATTAATATTTTGATTTATTCAGGTAGCCTAATTATTAACTAGATAATTTCAGGTAGCTTCCAGGGAGCATTTGGGTTTGTTTGAAGGATTTCCTACCCTTCAAACCATGAGTATCGGTGTTGGCGTCATTCCGAGAGGTAGCGACGCCATTCCGCGTGGTCCAACTGCTTTACCGAAAAACCGCACTATTTCACTTTTAATCACTCCTAAATAAGTACACGAGTACTTACCATGGTCTGGAGCGTTGATTTTGACTGAATTTGGATCACGGGGCCTCGATAATTACCTCGAAAGAGAACTTGTTCAGGGAGCTAAATCGACTCGTACCTCACTCTTAGTCGTCCGGGTGGATACTCTAATGGCGACTATCGCGTGTGTCCGCTCGGGCCTGTTGCATAGTGGTGGGGAGTCTGGGGGAGACTAGCCCCGTACGGTGCTGACTCGAGTGCCGGAGACGCGAACTATCGATTCCCGGGGTAATTGTGCGCGAAATATTTAAAGATTTAAATTTAAATTTTCCTAGAATTGATTCTGATTATTTTAACTGAACAAAACTGAAATTACTTGAACTCAACGTGAAACTGAGATGGCTGAGCGGATCTTCACTCCATCTACGACCGGAATAAGGTAGCTTATCTACAGAGGGCACTCTCCGGAGAGGAATTAGGACTTTACCAACGAAAACTCAAACGCAAACTTAACTAAACTAAAAGCCCAATGGCGATCCGTTTCGACGACTGGGCAATCGTCTCCACGGCCTTCCAACTGAAAGCCCTAACACTCTCGCTCAAGGGAGCGCAAGCATTTCAACTCGACCTATGTACTCACTCTATCGACAAACCAAAAAGGGTTACAGGAAACACTGGGTAGCACATTATCTTGGCCAAATATTCCACGGTGATATCCTGATCCTTAACCGAATTTACGTAGGAAAATCTCAAAATTACTAAACTTTAACTCAACAAAAATGACTCGAAAAAAAGAAATATCTGCAAAATATCTGGTTTATTTAATGAAGTTATTTAATGAATATTGTTCTAAAATTTTAGGGAATCGATTCACGCGATAGGTAACCAATTTAAGTAGTTTTCCGAACTTAAGGTAGCTCTGAAGTAGAGTTAAGGTAGCAGGTAGCTCTAATTCTCCGTATATATTTTTATATCGACAAAAAAGTAACGGTTTATAAAATTTTTCTCTCTCTCTCTCTCTCTCTCTCTCTCTCTCTCTCTCTTTCTATACATAAATACCCTGGAGTTCCGCAGGTGACGAATTCGCCTGGAATTTCGTCACACGTCACTTAAATTGTCTGACTCGATTCCATAATCGGTGAGCGAATTGTATTCCGTAGTTTTTACTGAACATTTCTCTCCGTGTAGATAATTCTGAATTTTCTTGCGACCATTTTTTGAATTAATCTGAAATTAATGATTAACACAAAATTGTATTGTGAGTGATTTCGCCAATAATTGGTCCGGTTTCGTTCCTTGAAAATTTTAACTTTGTAGAGACTTTTCCGATGGTTTTTTCTACTATCAAAAGAGTTTTGAAAAACTCTCCCCATTTTCATAGGAAAAGTCAATTTCTTTGATTTTCGACTTTTTGTCGTCTTTTTGTTAAAATTCTGGATGTCAGAAGAAATGATAAAACATTTTTTGAGTCTTCAATATGTATCATTGGCAAAAATTTCCTGTTCTTTTGATTAAGCATGGGTTAAAGTTGTTCACAGCAGCAGAAATGTCCTGAAATTGCGAAAAGAGTTGAAAATTCCGGGTTGTATCACCTTTCCCCATCCGGATTGCAGATTTTTCTTTTTTTTTTGTGGAACTGACTTTTTGTTTCGGAAAGTATCCAAAAATCAAGGTGGGATTCCACTCTATTCTATCTAAATATTATTTCTGCCCTGTTGCTCCTTTTTTTGATTTTTTATATTAATTAAAAATGCTTTTTGTTTTCCATTGTGACGTTTCGAGTTTTACCCGGAGGTAAAACTCAATTAAGAATCTTCTGTGTATATAATCCTTTTGTTCACTAGTTATTGGTCACTTAAACCTCGGCTAGTTTCGGCGATGAGCTCACGGGGGATTCGTTCACTCGGAGAGATGTGGGACGAAGGATAAGAAGGGTGAAGTTCTCAATAACCACTCGCATTCTTAACTTAAAAGGATGATATATTAAGCTAGTTGTTGAGATACACGATAATGATCAATATGGGTTGGTATGAAGCGTTATTAAATGTGGAGGAGCTCGGATGTCCGTCCAGCTTCACTCCCGATCGTACTCTGCTCTCTGTTCCAGAAAACTCGTCAAAGCTCGTCAAGAGCCCAAGTTGCTTAGCTAAGCAGTCTGACGGTTTTCTGTACTAATATTGCCTTCTGCCATCATTGACACAGACTAACACAGTCAAACAGTTCAGGATACCTGAACTGGACTTGCACAAACCGTGGGACTGCTTACCATGATGTCCACATGATACCATAGAATTGCTGACCAATTTCTGGGTGACAGGAAAGAGAAATCACATTTCTCGTTCCCACCAACCAGCATTATATTATTATTTAATATAATTATTAACTAAATCGACGTATTGATCGATCCCAATACGTCACACCATCGAAAACTTTTTTTTTGCGAAGAAATTGAAAAAAGAAAATTTTACTGGAAAAGTATGTATACGATCCCTGGGCTCGAATGTTTAAAGTCTCCTAATTGTTTTTAAGCAGACCAAAAACTATGTTCCGAAAAATTAAGTTCAAATAACCCAGACAAATCTGAAACGTGGAAATTTATTATTCCCTAGGAAAGTGTTTATACGACTTTTTTATCCGTATTTTCAAAAAATTGAAAAATTCCCCATTAAAAAAATTAAAAAATTGTCTCAAAAAATTGGGCTCAGATCACTCAGAATCATCAAAAACGTGGAGATTTCATATTCCCTGGGAAAGTGTTCATACGACCTTTTGGCCCAAATTTTCAAAAAATTCAAAAAATTACGCGTAAAAAAATAAAAATTGGCTCGTAAAATTGAGCTCAGATGACTCAGCATCATCTAAAACGTGGAATTTTCGTATTCGCCGGGAAAGTGTTTATACGACCTTTTGGCCTGAATTTTCAATGTTTCAAATTCCTTGTAGAAAAATAAAAAATTTGGTTCCGAAAAGATAGGCTCAGATTACTTAGAATCATCTGAAACGTGGAGATTTCATATGCCGTGGGAAAGTGTTTATACGACCTTTTGGCACAAATTTTCGGGAAAACCAAAAAAATGTTTATACGACCTTTTGGCACAACTCACGCGAATTGTCCTCTTTAGGGGATAGTGAATCTGCACGTTTCAGATGATTCTGAATCATCTGAGCCCAACTTTTGAGGACATTTTTAAAAAAAAATTTTAAAGGAAATTGGGAAATTGAAATTGGGCCAAAAAGTAAAAAAAAATGGTTCTTTAGGGGATAATGAATCCGCACGTTTCAGATGATGCTGAATTGTCTGAGCCCAATCTTTTAGGACAATTTTTTTCCATTTTTTCAAAGGTTCAATTCAAAATTTCCAAAATGCCTTTCATTTTTAAAATGTGTTAATGAGGGGAACTTAATTCCCTAATTCGATAGATTCCAGAATATTTTTGCCTTGAAACCATCATTTTTTGGTTAATTAATTTCATTTATTGATTTTCTGAAATTAATTTTTTTTTCTAGATTTTAGCCGGATGCAAGTTTTAAACTGTAGATTCTAGAATCTAGAACAAAAAATCCTGAATTTACATTATTTTTTCTCTGTGTTATTAATACTGCATGTGTTAACTAATCCAGTGTTATTTCGTAGCAATCAATTGGAGACAATGATGGACCCTTGAATTCAATGAATCAAGATAATCCTTTCATAACGTTTTTCCTTCCACAACTTTTTTATACAACTTACAATTTTTTTATACGGGTTCATCGTGAAAATTTCATCGAGAACAATGAGATTTTGTGAGGAAAACATCAAATCATTTCAAGTGTCCATGATTCAAAAAACTTTTGTTGCTCCATGAAACACTTTAATTTGATAAATAATCCATGTTTCATTTTTCAATGTACGTGTTTCCGTCTGGTTTTTCAAACTATTCCGAACTTTTCTGTCCAGGTTTACTCCCCCCTATACTCTTCTTCAAATCTATGAACTCACCCAGCGATAGAACCCGAATATCCGGTGACGGAATCGCTGTGAACGAGAAAAAATCATTTTTTACTGACAAAATCAGTTGTCCACAATAAACATATATTAACTGTGGAAAATCTCCCGGAATACCCGGAATTCGATGTTGGAATACCCGGTTCCAACATCGAATTGCGGCAGAGGCCCCACGAACGGTCCCTCTCGGATGGGGACCATGGATCAGTTGGGAGGGGCGACGGATCTGGATCCAATGGTAACGACTTGGCTGTCCTTAGGATTAAGTGGTCGGAGGAGCTCAAACAGGATCTCATGCAATGTTGGGTAGATAGTCAGCCGGCGCGGCGAGGATATATGGCAAGGATGCGGAACTTGTGGTATGCGATGCACCCGGAGTATTCGCATTGTACCACGCAACATCTTCGGGATCAGGCCAGTCGCTTGCGTCGGCAGGGATATGATTTGCTCGTTGTTCCGCGGCGGCTGTCTAGTGGTCGTTTCTCTCATTTTTCTGTCAGAGGCGACCATCCTCAGCCGGAGCAGCCTACTCAACATGGTGATGAGGTGCCGGAGCGAACTTCGAGGGATATGGGATCAAGGGAGTAGAGAGTCACGGGGGAGTTCTGTATTCGGCCTGGACATCTGGCGTTGGAGAATGAGGCATTGGCTGCAGTGCTTCTTCCGGACGTTGACTTGCTCCACGTGAACTGGGCTGTATATAATGCGGCGCTTCGTCTAAAACCGCGAGCCCCTGCGAGGGGGGCGTTTAAGCGGAAGATGAGAAGGTGAATTGCGCAGCTCAAGGGGAAAATCGAGGAGGCCCGGAAGCAGGCGTCGCAAATTCAGTGTGTGATTGATTTCCTTGTGATTGGTCGAGATTTCACGTCCCGCATTCGCAAAATATCTGCAAATTTGCGTTATCATCATCACACACTGAATAAGGCGGTCCTCCTTGTTATCAAGGAGAGATTTGTCGAGAGAGTGCGAGTTCTAGGGGCTACAAAGCGGTCCCTAGAGAAGCGGTTGCGGCGAGTGGTGGACAATTCCGTCTTCCACTGCGACCCCAACCGTTGGTTCGATCCAATAGCGCCTGCGCCCGACAAGATGCCTTCGGTCGAGCAGGTTGAGGAATTCTGGGGGGACTGTATGGTCAATTTCCTCATCTCATGATGGAAACTCCAGCCCTTAAGGAGTTTTGCGCGTTCTGTGGAGGACATCACCGGCAGCGTGCGGAATTCACCCCAGTCACTCAGGAGGAGATTCAAGTTGTGCGACGGGGTATGAAGAACCATGCCACGCCGGGTCCAAATCGTATCAATGCCTTTTGGTAGAAGAGGTTTACCTCTGTTCATACCCATCTGGCCCGGATATTTACGTCGTATATCGATGGTAGTGCCTCGATTCCTGAGTGGTTGGTGGAGGGGAGAACTGTGCTGCTTCCGAAGAAGGGAGACTTGTCCAACCCGGCGAGTTATCGGCCAATAACGTGCTTGAATACGCTATACAAGCTCTTCACAGGGGTTTTGAATGAGCGTATCTTATATGATATACGGCCAGTGTGGCACCAGATCTACGAACAGCGCGGGGCAAAGCGGTCGCTGTCAGGTTGCAAGGAGAGTTTACTTGTCAATCGCTGTGTATTGCGCGATTCGATGCTGTATCATCGAAAACTCTCAGTGGCCTGGGTTGACTACCGTAAGGCATTTGATAGCACCCGCCATCAGCTCATCTTTCTGCTGTTGGAGTGTCTTGCGGTAGAAACTAATATAGTGAGGTACCTTAAAGACCTTGCACCGCTTTAGAGGACGCGCTTCAGCATAACATCTAGTGGGGGTCGGCTAACTTCAGGGTTGGTGCAATAAAAGAGAGGCGTTTTTCAAGGTGACACTTTGAGCCTCTCTTGTTCTGCATTTCGCTGATGCCCCTTTCTGTTGCTTTGCGTGCTGTTGGTGGGTACCAAGCCGGGAGACCTGGCGACAGGAGGCATCAGGTTAGCCATATATTCTATATGGATGACCTGAAATTATTTGCCTCCGGGGAGCGGCAACTCAAGTTCCAGGTTGATGTTGTCGCGATGTACTCTCGAGCAGTCGGTATGAGTTTCGAGTTGGACAAGTGCGCAGTTTTCCATATGAAGAGGGGGAAGGTTGGGGATGGAATAGGGGAATCTCCAATTGGTGGACGGAAGCGTCATCGGACATCTTGGCGCCGAAGAGTCTTATAGGTATCTTGGCTTCAGTCAGCGATCCGCAGTGGAGGCTGAGGCAGTCAAAGAGACTCTTCGTGAGGAGTATCGTCGGCGGCTTCGGAAAGTTTGGAAGTCCGAACTTTCCGGAAAAAACAAAGTAGCCGCAACAAACATGATCGCTGTTCCAGTTCTTCTGTACTCCTTTGGCGTGCTGAAATGGAGGAAGGATGAGCTGAAGCAGTTGAACCGAGATACTCGTGAGCTCATGAACATCTACAGGAGCCTGCATCCCCGATCTTCGTGTCCACGTTTGTACTTCCCGCGAGACAGTGGAGGACGAGGACTTCTCAGTCTAGAATCTCTCCATGAGCGCTTGGTCCTTGGCTTGGCCTGTGACGTCATGAATGGCTTGGATCCTTTCTTGGAGTTTGTTCATGATCATGAGCTTCATGGGATTCAAGCCTTTCTCTATACGGCAGCGGATTCCGCAGCTGGGGCTGTCGACTTGGAATTTCGTCGTGGCCGAGGTGGTCAGTTGGCTCATGATTCATTAGCCAGCATAACTAAATCTCGGCGAAGAGCGACCATCAAGAAGGCGGAGCAGTCCACCTTGCTCTGCCGGCACGTTGACAAGCCCATGCATGGAGTATTCTCCCGTCATGTAGATGAGCAGGGGCTGTCCGTCCAGTTGACTTTCTCTTTCTTGAAGTCGGCTGACTTGATGTCCGAGACTGAGAGTTTCATTTGCGCGTGTCAGGATGGCGTGATAAACACCATGGTCTATCGAAGTCATGTTATGGGGTTGCAAGTTCCGGATGTTAGGTGTCGGGCTTGCAAGCAGTCCCCGGAAACTCTGATGCATCTTTTGTCGGCTTGTCCGACGTATGCAATCACGAGTTATATCTACCACCATAATGCGGCTTTGAGAGTACTGTATTATCATTTACGGCACTTATGGGATAGACAGAACGCTGGTGCTGCCTGCTGCTCCAGGGGATGTTGAATCCATCGTCGTGAATGAGAGGTGTAAGATTTATTGGAACTTCTCGTTTGCGACCATCAGGCCTATCACGGCGACGAAGCCTGACCTCGTCCTCGTTGATTTTGATGACAAAATCATCTATGTCGTTGAGTTCTCGGCTTCTGCCGAGAACAGTATATCAATAAAGGAAGAGGAAAAGCGGCTCAAATACCAGCCTCTCCTGTTTGAGCTACGTCAGCTGAACCGGAGGTTTAGGGTCAAGTTGATTGTCCTCATTATTGGTTCTCTCGGCGGAATAAAGCAGTCTTTTGTATCTGCGCTTGAAGTGATCCCAGCCTGCAGGAGGAATGCCTCCATATTGGCTGGCCAGATGCAGAAGGCTGTCATCCTTGGGTCCCTTCGGCTACTTAGGCAACATGACTCCGGACTGCAGTAGGGCTCACCCTCTGGTTAGAGGGAGCACTTCTGCAGAGCGATTAGGAAAAGTTTGTATTGCTTAGTTTACTGAGCGGTCTTCGAGGTGAAGTCGGAGCCCTCGAGGATCGTTCAGTGATCTTATATATAATAATAATAATAATAATAATAATAATAATAATANTAAAGCAGTCTTTTGTATCTGCGCTTGAAGTGATCCCAGCCTGCAGGAGGAATGCCTCCATATTGGCTGGCCAGATGCAGAAGGCTGTCATCCTTGGGTCCCTTCGGCTACTTAGGCAACATGACTCCGGACTGCAGTAGGGCTCACCCTCTGGTTAGAGGGAGCACTTCTGCAGAGCGATTAGGAAAAGTTTGTATTGCTTAGTTTACTGAGCGGTCTTCGAAGTGAAGTCGGAGCCCTCGAGGATCGTTCAGTGATCTTATATATAATAATAATAATAATAATAATAATAATAATAATAATAATAATAATAATAATAATAATAATAATGATAATAATGAATAATAATAATAATATTCTGGGGGGCAATTTATAGTCACGTTCCTCGTCTCATGACGGAGACTCCAGCTCTTCAAGCATTTCGTGCGTTTTGTGAAGAACATCGTCGGCAGCGCGCGGAGTTCACCCCAGTCACTCAGGAGGAAATTCAAGCTGCGCTACGAGGCATGAAGAACCATGCCGCTCCGGGTCCAGATGGCATCAACGCCTTTTGGTGGAATAAGTTTACCTCGGTTCATAGCCATCTGGCTCGGATTTTCATATCGTTCATCGATGGTAGCGTGATGCTTCCTGAGTGGTTGGTGGAGGGGAAAACTGTGCTGCTTCCGAAGAAGGGAGACTTGTCTGACCCGGCAAATTACCGACGGATCACGTGCCTGAATACGCTCTATAAGCTCTTCACAGGAGTCTTGAATGAGCGTATCTTGCACGATGTACAACTCGTGTGGCGGCAGATTTATAAACAGCGGGGGGCGAAGCGGTCGCTGTCAGGGTGCAAGGAGAGTTTACTCGAGTAGATATATAGGGGCGGTTCTGGCCCAACCATTTTGGGAAGGGTCTGGGGATGCGCCGCGAGTGGGTGGTGGGATGGGATTAATTAATTCGCGCTTTAATTCGCGGTTTTGATTCGCGGTTTTAATTCGCGGTTTTAATTCGCGGATTTTACATTTCGTCGATTCTGGGTGCAAGAAGTATGGGAGAAGCCCCCGCGAGTGGGTGGTGGGATTAA
>NW_021680565.1:258676-258844 GCF_001412515.2 Diachasma alloeum
AAGTGGATGCCGAACTGCAACGCAATGAGCCCATGTATTTGACGGCGGATATGTGGAAGGATTTTAATTCAGCGAAAAATTGTTACATTTGTGGACACATTTTCACAGAGAAAGCAGTAAAGCACCGAGATCACCGTCATTTCACGGGAAAATATCGAGGCGCTGCTC
>NW_021680566.1:0-13499 GCF_001412515.2 Diachasma alloeum
GGAGTGACTGTGGGTGGGGGGCGCCATAGTAGTTCCCATACTACTCTTGGGTATTGGGAATGTAAACAAACAGTCCATGGTCGATGATTGACCTAATAAAACTTTTGTACAATACTATGAGGGTAGAGGGGTCAGACCCCCACCATGTTCGTCGGAGAAATTTAACAATATTCAAGGCGCTAAGTGTTTTCTATTGTATTTTGCTTAATTGGTATTTAAAAGTAAACTCATTATCAAAATGTATTCCCAAGAACTTCGCTGCAGGACTAAGAGTGATCTCGATAGTGTCTATTTTGATTTTTACTTCTTCTTGTTTACCTTTTTATTGGTGAACTGTAGCATAATTGTTTTTCCTGGAGATTGTTCGAGACCTAATAATTTCCAATTTCTTGACAACTGCGCAATAGCGCCTTCTAGGGTCTGAATTGCAGTTTCATTTCCACTGTATGAACAACAAAGTGCCATATCATCTACAAAAAGCGAAGATTTAATCTCAACACATATGTTTTCCATGATGTTTCTAGTGTAAATAGTGCATAGTAACAGTAATAGTACACCACCCTGGGGAACTCCCTTGCGAGTCGTCAGTACTTTGTCTTTAAGAATGTTGGAGTGAATATACCTTTCGTGTATTAAAAATTTTATAAATCGTAGCGACTTCATTGGACTTCTTATTTCTATCAATTTGTTAATCAAGATTTCAGGGATGATGTGATCAAAAGCACCTTGAACATCAAGGAAGGTCGCTATAGTTTCTTTTTTTTCTTTGAGATTGAATTCAACGTTCAGATATAAATTAGTCAGATTATCTATACAAAAGAGCTCTGCTCTAAATCCAGTTTGGCAATTTGGAATTATGTGCGCAATTTCATACAGCCACTGCAGACGATTTTTGACAAGTGTTTCGAATAATTTGGCAACGCATGAGGTCAGTGCAACTGGCCTAACATCTTTGTTGTTGGGCTTCGGAACAAAATTTATAAACGAGTGTTGCCATTCAGTGCGGTAATCCCCTGTATCAAACATTTCATGAAGCGCGTCTAGGAGAACCAGTTCAAGTGTTGGTAGTTTCTTTAATAATTGATAAGTTATTCCATCGACACCTGGAGCGGAATTATCTCTTTTCGATTTTAGGGCAAAATTGAATTCAGAATAGTCAAATGGGTGATCTAGGGTGGGGTGAAGGGTTGACGGGAGTGGGAGTCAGGTTTTGGAGTGCAGCTAGATGGGGCTATTTAATTTAAGGAGTTGGTAATTGCTGGTTTTATTTGATCCTGATCCCGAGGGTTGTCTGAATGGATGTTAATCGATGCATTCTTCAGTACTCTACTGGTTCTCCAGACATATTTACCATTTGTCCTAAAGTCTATGCCTTCTGCAAATTCGATAAAGCATTGTTTCTTCTTACGTTTAAATAATTTTTTAGCATTTGCATTTGCCTGTTTATAGTTAATCATGGCTTGTTCTGCCTTGCTTCATCTACATTTTTTGAAGGAAGCTCTACGAAGTCTCTTTGCTAGGGCACACTCGTCCCACCATCTCACCGGATTTATATGAACTTGGGGAGGGACAATTTTTCTTCGAGGAGTGCACTGTTCCACCGCTTCAGTGATATTTTCGACAAACATGGTGTATTTTTTGGAGGGATCAAGAAGCAGGAAGGACTGCTCTAAGTAGCAATTTAATGATTGCATAAGGAGTTCTCCCAGTTTTTCCTAGTTCGTGCTGGCTGATATGTGATCTTCAGCGAGCGTTTATGGTATAAACTTCATTCGGTTGTCAGGGAGATGAACACTGGGTAGTGGTCAGATCTCCACGTTTCATCATTCACATCGACTACTATTTTTTCTGTAATATCAGGAGTGGAGAGGACTAGGTCGAGATTTGAGTGCTTATTTCTATAAATGTCTAAGTGTTTATGGGTGGTAAAGTTAGTCAAAAACAAATTTTCGGATTGAATACACTCAAGTAGTTTTTCGCCATTCGAGTTACTTTTTTCCGAAATTTTTGGGTTTTTCAGTTTTTAGAGGAGATCCGTCGGTTTTCTTTAAAGAAATGAGTCTGTCAACCATTATTCATCGCTTATATATGATGACATAAGACTACACCATCATGTAACGGAGAAAGAGTGCGCCGAAAAAAAAATTGTTCGTCGAAATTTTTACTGGAAGGGTAGACAGTTGAATTGAACATTATCATCATCGGAAAACGGCTAAATTATGATGACACAAATGAGAGGAAGAAACAAACGAAGTCAATTAATTGATTTATCGTCATCAGTCGGTTCAAAAGCTTTAATTCTAGAAAAAAACCTCAATTTCTCGATTGATTTTTTATTACCATACGATTCTGTGTGGATGGATTACCGAGCTCCTATCTTATTCTATTCTTGCAACGAGGTAAGGAATTTTTACGTTGATTATATAAAAATGATCTTCTTTCTCGGAATTGATATCTTCGGATTTCATAGAATGCCGCGGAGTGATAGATGTGCGAATCCAATGCGGGCTCCTGGTGAGAAGGGACACCTCGGTTATAATTTACGTCCGATTTCCTTGACACTACATGAGAAATTTCCTTTTTTACCATTGGGTGCGAAAATCTGTGGTCAATGGCGAACGAGAGCTCCAACTTATGTCATTCCTCCATCTGTCCCCACGGTTAAACTTAATGCTACACATCTTCAGCGTTCGGAAACTCCACCCGATATATCGATGCTCCAAGCCGAAACATGTGACCCAAGTCTGGATGTGATGAACAGTTCTCTGAGATCAGGTCGATCTTTCCATCTTGATGATTCCGGCATATCAATCGACGACAAACCAGACGATGAAGCTGAATTCGACAGTTCTTCTATGGATTATAATTCGGAAGATGAACAAAGTGACATTGATCCATCTTCATCTAAGCAGTATCGATCTGCGAGAGAAATAGAATTAGAAGAAATGTTGGATGGTTTGAAGCAGAAATTCAAAGATCTGAAGAGCTACCGTGAGCATCTGCAAATCTTGACGGTTCATCCACAGTCGTGGAGTGCGCGGAAAATTGCTTCTGAATTTGGAACTACCAGATACATGGCGTCAAGAGCGAAAAGATTGAGAAAAATTAAAGGAGTGTTTGCTTCACCAATTGCGAAAGCAGGTCATTCACTACCCAGCACAACCATCGGGAAGGCACACAATTTTTACCTAGAGCACAGTCGCGTCATGCCAGGAATGAAAGATAAAATATCCATCAAGATCAATGGAGAGAAGAAAGTAGAGAAAAAGCGAATGATACTCGAAAATCTAAAAATCCTTCATCGGAAGTACAAACATGCATTGTACTTTTGTTTGTGTCCTTCTTTGTGACATCTGAAACACTTATAAATGAATGGTTTACTTCCATTCGCCTCACCGCTGCTAAACGAACCGCCGCCATTCTTCCTCTCACCACCTCTGAACCCTTTTCGCTTGTGAAACGCCAACATCGCCTCCGCAGATTCACGTTCTTTTTTCCTGTATCCACGCACTTCTTCCTCCTCCAAGATCTCAATCCTCAGAACCTTTGGATCAGGAAGTGCATCTCGAGACTCAATTGCACAGCGAAAATTGTCAAAGCACGGTGGCAGGCTCAACAACAATATGACAGTGGCTAAATCCGGATGTACGTCAATTCCCATGGCTTTCAGCTTTTTCAATGCCTCGAAAAATCCTTTCAAATTAGCTTCCACATCATCTCCATCAGTTAAACTTTTAGCTACCAAATGTTTCAAAAAGCTAGCCTTCTTAACTGGCCCTGATGGTGCAAACTCATGTTTCAGTTTTACCCATATTTCCTTTATGTACTGTCTGAATGCACGAAACAACAGGCAACTCCTCTGAATCAATTGCCACAACGAGCTTAGACCAAGCATCACTCTCTTTTTTCTCCCACGCCGCCAACTCTCTCGCATTCGACGGCATTGCAATCGTACCTTGTTCATGCCCCCAGGTTCCCGCCTTTTTCATCACAGCCTCAACCAATATTGACCAGGTCTCATAATTTTTCCTGGTTAACGGCTCGATCTTGAACGACGCCTGCGCCATGATAATGCCTTTTAACACTACACTATCACCAATGTACAAAACTCGTACAACCCTCAACCCTCAAAACTTTAACAATCCATGTCTACTTTAAAAACAATTCCGAAGTCGTAAATAGGCCCATAACCTGTTGGATGGTGGCAAAAAATAACAAGTTCCGTGGTTCAGTTGAATTAATAAAGTGAGATGTATTTAATAAAAACGGATTAAATCGGATACACATTTGACGGTTAACAATCGCGCGAGACGAGAGTCAAGAGAGAAACCAAGGTGACACAGGTGTCAAATACCAACAATCAATCAAACTTGACCACCTGACCCGTCGGTACAATAGGTCACGATACAGTAACGCGGGTATTTGGATATTATCCTCAACAAAAAATCTTCCACCCTCTCCCCCAAATTTTCAGTAAAAATCCGCTATCTCCCTTAGTTTTGGGGATATTTTTGAAAACCTCACCGACTCAATTTTTTTGGTTGTGAATTCAGTTTTTTTTCTGGGCTGCTAATAATGAATTTAAACCTTTGTGAGACATCTCATATTATACAATGGATGCTCACATAGATCTACGGGTGTCCCCAAACGGCACCTTTCCCTCTGTAGGCATGTTAATTCAAATATTAAATTTATTGAGGTAATAAAATTAAATTCACGGGTGCATGGTTAGGCATAATTATCAAGCCCTACCAGCACTTAGCATGATCCAGGGTTCGCGACGGGGACGCGGCTGGTATGAAGTCCACAACGCCCCAATAATATAAACGGTGTTTCTTTTTTTTCCTGGGCTGCTATTAATGAATTTAAACCTCTTTGAGGCATCTCATATTATATGGATGAGACATCTCAGATTATGAGACATCTCATATTATATGGATGCTCACATAGATCTACGGGTGTCCCCAGACGGCACCTTTCCCTCTGAAGGCATTTTAATTTAAATATTAAATTTGTTGAGGTAATAAAATTAAATTCACGCGTGCATGGTTAGGCATAATTATCAAGCCCTGCCAACACTTAGCATGACCCAGGGTTCGCGCCGGGGACGCGGCTGGTATGAATCCCATAATGCCCCAAGAATATAAACGGTGTTTCTTTTTTTTTTCTCAAACTCAATTCACAACCCCTCCTCCCCTCTCTGCAAAATGCCCCCTCCAAAATGAAAGAAATTCTCTAGATTTTAGAAAATATTTTTTCTAAAATTAAGTATATTTAGTAACGGAGCTAGAAAACAATCGTTTAAAATTAATGATCAAAATGGGGATTTATTTTAAACCATTCTTTTCTACAACTTAGAAAAAAGTTTTAGATTTTTGAAAACTGTAGGTTAGAAACCGCAGTTTCTAAAATTTAGAAACTTTTTTCTAAAGCCAACCCACGTTTTCTATCTGTGTATGCTGAACCATGTTTCGAGGGGATTTGAAACTTCTTCAGATTATGATGATTAACAATCGTGAATTCATGGGGGCATGATCATTCGACCCATAAAGGAATTATATTCCTCATTCTCTCAATGACTAGGAGGATATTCTAATTTCTGTAATGAGAAATGAGTAAAATTGGAGGAAACTTTTTCAAAAAGATAGAAATATCAAAATATGCAAACAAAGTATAAAATTGGATATGCGACCTTTTCGCTTTAGATGAGACATTTTTCTAACTTAATTAAAAGTAAAAAGTCGTTTCTCCATTGATAACTAAACTCGAGATATTTTTATTTTTTGGGTTCACTTTGATCGGTTTCCTAAAAGCAAAAGGTCGTATATGCTGGCGGATACTGGCTGGATTTCTTTTCGCTGGATTGCTAACCTTCCTAATAGCTATTTTCGTCATAAGACAAAAAAAAAACTTTTCGAACGAGTGGGAGGGATGTAGACCGAGGAGAAGCCGAGAAATGCAATCACTCGAGTCTAACAAGTGTCTTCGGCCAAGTGACGAAGCTAATTTTTCTTTACACTCTCTGTAAGACGACATTTGACGGACACGAAGTGTACGTAGAATGACGTTTTACGGACAGTGTAGTGAAAAATCTATTAAAAAATTTATCATCATATAAATTCTTTTTTTTTTCTAAGACTAGAGATTCTTCTCTAGCAGTGTTCGTTGCTACTGGATTCGTCGACGTTTGGTGGAAATGTTCACGTATGAATAGCTGGTGATAGCAATTGGAAGGAAGCTTTAAGCTGAAGAGAAGTCCACAAGAGCGTAGGGCACTGCTTCGAACCCCACGCGAGGCAATGTGCGCAGAAACTTTGTCTACATCCCCACATCGCTACATCACCACGATCAAATATACAATAGATTTTACATGATTAAATTGTGCACTTGCATTTAGTTGACCCTCCACTATGGCACATATTTTATTATAGACTTTTCTCATTTCTACATGCTTCCAATTCTACAGATTCATTTGACGCATAGTAATTAACACGCTTATCACGTGCGCATTGATATTCTCCACTTTACAGAATGAGTCGACGTATCTACACATTGTATATTTTAAATCCCACAATGTGTAGATCCAACAACATACTGATATTTTATTTTGTTATGAAATTCCACATAAAAAATGTAGCGGCTTGGATTTTTTCATGAAACTCCACTTGTTTATGTATTTCTAAAATAACACCTTGTGGAATTTTGAGAGTGCAATGTTGCGATATTCTCAATCATTTCATAATGTAGAGAACATAACTGCGCACTTGATGAGCGTATCAATTACTATGTGTCAAATGAATCTGTGGAATTAGAAGCTTGTAGAAATGGGAAAAGTTCACAATAATATGTGTGCAATTGTTTCCTGTGTCCTTAATGCAAGTTGAATTATGTAAAATTTGCAGTGTATTCGAGTAGTGTGGCGATCAAACACGTGTACTTTCAGGGATTTGTCAATCTTTCATGTGCGCAATTGGATGTGCACAAAGTTTCTACGCACTAGTAGGGGAGGGTATGCCTGTACCGCCCACCTAAGGGGAAATGCCAGTTTTACATTTTCTATTTCAACTTGACTATTGAACTCATTATTCTCGAAGTGTAGACGTCTAATTCCCCTTAGAATCGACAAAATTAATTGAAAACAAAAGAGAGAGCCCATTTAGCGGTACTCGGCATGATTCCAATGCCGCCCATAGGAAATTGTGTGTATCGCTTGCGCTGCAATCTAACCTGTAGTCGACTGCTGTCGAGTAACAACGTGGCCGATTCTATGAGCGGTATTACCGGCTCCGCTCGGCGTCAACAAAATTGTTGATAACTATTGACGGGAGGGGAGTTTTGAATTCGAATTGGTCTCAAATTACGCGTGAATGTAACATGAATCGTATAACCATAGTTTAATATAACAATTCAGAGATTGAAACTATCAAAAATCTTAATTACTAGTGCACCAATTTTGCACCATAAAGACCTCGAATCTTTGCTATGTGTTTTTTTATATTTAAAGTGGTAAATAGAGTGAAATTTTCCCAACAATCATATTCTATCATCAAATCCTTTGTGATCAGGAAGAGAAAAAAAATTTCGAGTTGTTGGTTGTGGAGAAAATCGGGTGGGCGGTATTGTCTGTTGAGCGGTACAGGCGCACCCTCCCCTACTTTGCCCTCTGGTGAAGAAAACCTGTGTGCTCAAAACAAAAGGTTTCAAGTTGATCTCTCTACCTTGACGGATCGATCGATGGAGATTCGATTGGGAATGGACTTGTGCACTTGGTCGATGGCTGGTCAATCGTAGATCGATCGCCAAGTGATGGTCAGTCAATAGATGGTCGACCGTTGGTCGATTGCTGGTCGATCGTTAGTCGATCGATGTGTCGGTCAATTGACCGAAGCTCGACTGGTACTTAACTAAGTGAACAATTCGACCTCCCAATTGAGTGATTGGTCCGGATATAGGGTAGCTTCCTATAATATTCGCTGAAATATTTCTAATCTGACTCAACTAATTTTTCTGGAATCGCTCCGGATTATCAGGCGCATAATATCAAAGCACGATTATCCATTCTCTTACTTCTGGTCACATCGACAGGGATTCATAGGATTTCTTCGTCAAATGGTTAAAAATTGGAAGGTGGATTGCGCACTCCCGGCTAGCGTGAAACTAGTTCGTTGAAGTGACCATTACGGGTCGACTCAAGAACTTCGTAAAAGTGTGAACATTGAACATTGTTTCACCGACGACTAATATTCTAACCACGGGAGGAAAAATAAAGAACCCTTATCCACGTGCTTACCATGGTAATTCCGCACGTGGGCACGACTCCTTGATTTTACTTCTCTAGGTTATAAATATACTATTCTGACCAATATGAGTTCATAATCACATTATTTGCCAGGAAATAGTCTATCGACCATAAGATAGCTATCTTATATCTTTCAGCCCGACAAACTCAGATTCTAACCTCGCTTTGCTCGGTTAGACTGGTTTTCGGGCCCAGCGACCTGAAATATTTTATGTTACACGGCTATAAAATGTACCACTATATCACTATTATATTACGATTATATCACGATCTCCAAAACGGCAATCTGGCTGAGCGTTCCGAGGGTTTGAGTCGTAGTTCATCAGGCCTAGTAAGATCACTAACTAAATCCTATTATTTTTATGAGAAAAAAGTAATAGAAAATTCAATAAATCATTTTGACGTATAAACCTAGTGCAAACGTCAGTAATTTCATTCCAGACAAACAATATTTCCTATTTCATTGTCTTTTTAAGAAACTGGGTAGTAAGTGACCAGTATTGGCGAATTTTTCCACGCCCCCTCCCCCCTTTTTCCAGGAAGTGCACGTGCACATCCCCCTTCCCCCCTCGGCGGCATGCCTTTGAAGAGGCCGTCGGCGCGCTGGGGGGCTCCCTGGGGTGCAGGGCTTCAAAGTTGGGGTCCGAGGGTCACAGGAAGTGGGTGGTGGGTGGAAAATGGGCGCCAGATGGAAAATCAGTGACGGGTGGAAAGTGGATGGTTGGTGGAAAAGGGGTGGCGGGTGGAAAGTGGGTGGAAAAGGGCTGGCGGGTAAATAGAAAAACTGTCGGACAGGATATATCGGACGGGTGTCGGGAGTCGGGCCCCTCTGCTGGTGGTCCAACCGTGGAGGACGGCGTCGGCAAGGGTCCGGATGTCACTCTCCAGGACATTGGAGCCACTATCCTTGAGACTCCGGAGAGACATTACGCTTTTGAAATTTTTTTTTAAAGGGATGACAAAGGATTGCAACCATGAATGACGCAAAGAGCGGACAATACGTTCTCTCTCTCTCTCTCTCTCTCTCTCTCTCTCTCTCTTTTATTTTGAGGACGGTGAATTTTTCGAGCTGATATGGAGCCGAATATATTTTTCTAGAAACTTCTACGTAGCTGAAAAAAATGTCAAGGTTTTTCGTAAATGAATAATAAAAGGTTTATAAATTACTTTTTCTTTAATTCATGTAAAATGATGAAATACATTTTTAGGCTTACAAATGATATTTTTTTCGTTCCAATTTAAAATTATTTACAATCATAAGAGATTATTATTATCATATAGTCTTTAGTATGTGGGCATTCGGTAAGCCCCTCCCGCAAAACCATCCAACTCATCGAAGCAAAAATGAAACATTTCACCAAATAATTGATACAAATATGCCTCGTTCTGCTGAGGTATTGTAGGACGGAGGTCATCCCTGGCCAGAAGGTAAATCTCTTCGAAATTGCTGCATATGCGATAGTGGAGTTCTTCAGTGGCTGGCATCCTGTTGTATTCTATATAATGCATGGCAACACTTGTGATCGCACGGACCAGAGACTCCTTGTATTGTTTGAGAGGCAATGTGTCCAAAAATTTTAAATACTGATGGATCCATGCCGCTTTGTTTTTTAATGTTGTAATGCTCGGGCTCATCATAATGAGGGGTCGCCTTACATCAGCACGTACAAACGCATCGCAGGGGTTATCGTAGCTGCGATGGAATCTCACTTTGACATCCCTAAATTGCTTAGCAGGTACATTGTGGACGGCTTTTGGGTGAAACTTCTCAGGATTAAAGTAGTCCATAATCGCATCCAGATCTTTGTACAGAAGGCCCCATTCTTCCCGTGACATTGACAGCACGACACGGTTGGGGCTTACGGCCATAAACTGCACCACAGGAACAAATTGTCCGAGACAGGTAACTTGTAAACCAACACGAATTTGTTTCGTCGCCGACTTATTGAGCGGTATAACTTGCGACAGCACCACCTGCTGTTCGACACCACTGCACTCTTTTTCGTTGATATTTTCCATGTTAAAAAACTGATGAGCGAAATCGGATCGACTGGATGAAATACACCGCGAGCAGCCGCGTTTCATAGCGTGAGGTATAAGAGTCGGGCGCGTTTAAATCCCCCCACCATACACATAACAGGCCTATGCACACAACACACTACCCCCCATCGTAGGGAGAGCTGCGGCGTCGGCGTCACACATGACCCCCACTACCATGGATTTCATATGATGTATATTACCCCCACCTCTATCATGCTACCCCCACTCCTATCATATTGCCCCGCCGCTGTGAATTTTTTTAAATACGAGTGACTTGGATTTATTTTTTGTCAGTCATCGTGAAAATATATTTAGGACAGTAAAAATGAGTAAAATTTGGAGAGATCAAGACGTCGAACTGTTCAATAAATATCTCGCAGATCGGTCACCAAGTCAGAATTACAGGGAAAAACGAAAGCCTAGATTTCGTCAGAAATGCATACGTGTATATGTTGATAAATACACGGAAGATGAAAAGTACATACCGCCGAAAAAACGAACGATCGTGGCGAAAAAAGAACTAGAATGTCAAGTAGATGATTTCCAATCAGGTCATGAATGTTGTTGCAAATACAAAAGTACAAGAGAAGGGAGTAAAATACATATCAAGTATCGAAGGGATAGATTATGTGGTCAAGACGAGAATGGAATGGATATGTATACCATTTTCCAAGTATGCTACAACAAAGAACCGGCTGAATCCAACGAAGAGATAGAAGAGAGTTTCCGAATGATGGATAATCCTCCATCGCTGAGAANTGTACAAGAGAAGAGAGTAAAATACATATCAAGTATCGAAAGGATAGATTATGTGGTCAAGACGAGAATGGAATGGATATGTATACCATTTTCCAAGTATGCTACAACAAAGAACCGGCTGAATCCAACGAAGAGATAGAAGAGAGTTTCCGAATGATGGATAATCCTCCATCGCTGAGAAGCATCGCCATCGCTAGTTTATGAAACGATAGAAAATACGCGAAAAATGATAAGACTTTGCATTTGGTGAACAGGGCAATCCTGTTTAATAGTGATGTGTTATTATACAAAATGTGGAAATCAGGGATACGGTATTTCAGTGGTATAGAAAAAAGGAGATTATATAAAGCGAGAGTGGACGAATAATTTGCCTGGCCTCAATTCTATAGGGAGTGCAGCGAAGAATACTATTTCCCTGCGGGGGAGGAGACACTGATCTATAAGCAAAAACGACCAATCACTGGTCTTTCTTTACAATAGACAGCAAACACAAACGAAGTGGGCTGAAAAAGAAAAACTAGAGGCTTCTTTCTCATGACTCCCCACCAAGGTTAGATTTTCCAAAATATGGAAAACTCGTAGCTCCTCCTCCTAACCAGTGTTGCACNCAGACCAGAGCGAGGACAACTGGGACCTCGAGGAGTGGGAGTGAGACACAGCCGCCGGGAGGGCACAATAATAATAATATAATGTATTTTCTTTTCTAAAAATGTGCTTTTAGTTTCAAGTTTTAGTTTTAAGTTTTAGATTAAAAAAAAATGTATTTTTTAGAATTAAGATTTTTGAATAAAAAAAAAACATTATATATTCCTCTTCTTCATTTCAATAATCAAATACTTTGAAAAATGTAATTCCTTGTAGCATAAGGTTTACAAAAAACAAAAAATTTTCACATTTTCTCTTTTATTTTGAAAAGATAAATTTAGATTTACAAAAACTTACTTTTAAAAGCTTACATCTAGTTATCATCTAAAAAATATATAAAATTCGGTTAAATCTNCGGAATAAAAATAGTGAGTGATCGGATAGTGGAAAATAATAGTGAAGAAAGAAAAAAGATTGAAAAAATGCTAAAAAAAGTGAAACTCCAGCAACGTCAAGCCTCCAACCCCGGACCTGCCATAAATATTGGCCCTGGCACCCAAGTGACTGAAAAGAGGAAAAACTCGGANAACGAGATTGAAAACTTACATCTAGCTTATATCTACGAAAAAAACTTACTTCTACAAAAAATTACTCTAATCCATAATCTAATCTTTATACACTAGCTTAAAAAATCGAAAGTATCTTCCATTCGTTTTCNGAGCACGGAGGATAAAAACTTGTGGATTAATATGCTGGAAGACGATCTTGATATTTTCAATCAAGTGTGTGATGAAAATGTGCCCCTTGAAAATAAAAATGTGGTGGAAAAGCAGCAACAGCAGAAGAATAAAATTCAGGATACTGATGAAAAGAAGCAAGAGAAAGCACGTGCTCGTGAAAATCGCTTAAAAATCGCTGAAAAGAAGAAAGCTGAATTCAACGCTCGGGAAAGAAGGAGGCAATTGGCCAAGNTAAGGCTCTACCTTATCGACAACGAGGGCACGAATCGAATCGTAATGAATCTGTTTACGCGTGTCGTAATTTAGCTNCAATTCAGGGCTCGTGAGTTTTAAAAAAATCGCTCTGAGGACCATACATCGACAGAAATCACCCCCGAGAGCCCTGAGATCGTGTCAGAGTCACAATCATGTATGGAAATCATCCCCGAGAGCCCTGAGATCGTGTCAGAGTCACAATCATCGATGGAAATCATCCCAGAGACCCCGAAGACCTTTGATCTTATTTCTCAGGCTCCAGAAATGATACAGCCAATGGAGATCATCCCGGCAAGTCCAGAAACTGCTAATCGCATTTGGGAAANTCGTATACCCTTGTAGTTGATCTGGTAAGGCTCTACCTTATCGACAACGAGGGCACGAATCGAATCGTAATGAATCTGTTTACGCGTGTCGTAATTTAGCTTAACGCCTTTTATTTTACTAACTTCTGCGATGTTTCCATCCGGTTTCTTCACGCGATAAGTATAAAATTTTGGACCGCCGGAGACGTAATGAAACTCCCTTCTTCGTAGCCCTCTACTTCGTCGGTCAAGTCACCCAGAAAATTCCCCNTAATCGATTTTGTGCTCGATCATCAAGGGGATGCTGCCCAGCCTAGACCATCAAATGATATATTTCCAAGCCCTGAAGGTAAATATTTGAGATATATTCACATTAATTTGTTCGGAGTTTTGTGTTCACTAATTGCATTTGATTTTTTTCTTGTTCCAGAGTGCCAAGAGCCTCGAAAGAGCATTGAGGAAATTGAGGCCGAATTAGCAGAGATTGCTGCAGCTCTGGAAAATCGGGAGCGCGAG
>NW_021680566.1:22003-25607 GCF_001412515.2 Diachasma alloeum
TCGTATACCCTTGTAGTTGATCTGGTAAGGCTCTACCTTATCGACAACGAGGGCACGAATCGAGTCGTAATGAATCTGTTTACGCGTATCGTAATTTAGCCTAACGCCTTTTATTTTACTAACTTCTGCGATGTTTCCATCCGGTTTCTTCACGCGATAAGTATAAAATTTTGGACCGCCGGAGACGTAATGAAACTCCCTTCTTCGTAGCCCTCTACTTCGTCGGTCAAGTCACCCAGAAAATTCCCCAGTGGTAACTCATTAGTTCCATCGCTCACGTAAATAACCGAGTCTGTATCATAATATAAAACGCGTTCTCGCTGTTTTTCTAAATAAGAATATAATTTGAGACGTGCGTGAGCTGTTGTATAAGCCGCAATAACAACGTTGGCTTTGGTAGACAGTTCTGCAGCTTCGCTTAAATGTTTCCAGGACATGAAGAGAGTCTCGTTACCGACAGGGACAAGCCCGGTCACTTCGATTTCAGGATTGAACATTATGTTAGCAAACTCCTCATATGTCCGAATAANTGACTCCAAAGACTCCATCAATAATCGATTTTGTGCTCGATCATCAAGGGGATGCTGCCCAGCCTAGACCATCAAATGATATATTTCCAAGCCCTGAAGGTAAATATTTGAGATATATTCACATTAATTTGTTCGGAGTTTTGTGTTCACTAATTGCNTATCGACAGGGACAAGCCCTGTCACTTCGATTTCAGGATTGAACATTATGTTAGCAAACTCCTCATATGTCCGAATAATTGCCTTTTTCGTTAAATTTTCTCTTTCCCCAAATTTACCCCAGAGACAGTTTAAACAAAGTTTTGCTACTGTTCTCAATCCAGCATTTTTTTGAATTTTATCCTTGTCGAGTTCNCCAAGAGCCTCGAAAGAGCATTGAGGAAATTGAGGCCGAATTAGCAGAGATTGCTGCAGCTCTGGAAAATCGGGAGCGCGAGGAAGAAAATGAACTCATGCAAGAAGAAGAAGTACACCGCATTCAAGATATGTCAACACAGCGTCAGCAGGAGCTTGACGAGATTGATAAGGAATTGGAGCAGATTGACAATCAGGACCGATTGGCCCGTCAGTCTCTGNAGACAGTTTAAACAAAGTTTTGCTACTGTTCTCAATCCAGCATTTTTTTGAATTTTATCCTTGTCGAGTTCTATTCCCTCTCTCGCCTCATATTCGGCTATATATCTATCCTTGGATTCATCATCTATGCATTCTGTCGGCCAATCGGGAGCCTCTTGTTTGATTTAAAAAAAAGTGTTTATATACTCGGCAAATAAATCTCCTGTTCGTGTCAGAGGATCATAATNAATTTATTCATATTTTTGATAATTATGGATCATTCTGTAACATTTTTTGAAACATTGAATAAACGGTAAATACATTTCAGCATTAAAAAATCCGTTTCAGCTTTCATTTAATGTAAGCTTCGATATTCTCTCTCCTACACCTTGCCGTTTTTGTGCTCCAGGAAGTCAGGGGAAAGTTCACTCTCTCCTTCCTCGTCTTGTTCCTGTTTCCTGCCCTTGAACGTCTTTTTCCTCCTCACNTGTCAGAGGATCATAATGTGTTGTTTTTTTATACTCCCAGATTTCGCTAATTTCCAAAATTTTATAGCCCATCTCCACAGCTTTACGAAGCTCAGGGGTAACCCGAGTCTCCAAAAACTCGCGATCAGTGGGGTCATTATGAGGACAATTGCTTTGCACTAGGCCTTCACAGCATGATCGGCACAAAGGANCAGCTTTCATTTAATGTAAGCTTCGATATTCTCTCTCCTACACCTTGCCGTTTTTGTGCTCCAGGAAGTCAGGGGAAAGTTCACTCTCTCCTTCCTCGTCTTGTTCCTGTTTCCTGCCCTTGAACGTCTTTTTCCTCCTCACTGTCCAGAGGGGTTGAGGGGAATTTTCAATCTTTCCTTATTTTTCACCCGTTTTTTTCCCTTGAACGTCTTTTTNAGTAGCTTCCCGTGGGCCTTGACAGGTAGAACCGGATGAAATAGACGCCGTGGTGGTAAAATGCGGCATTTCATAAGCCCCTCTATACGTGAAATATCGTTATTAGGGCACATGACTTGATAATCGAGCCCTATNCTTATTTTTCACCCGTTTTTTTCCCTTGAACGTCTTTTTCTCCTCACTGTCCAAAGGGTTTCAGGGGGTAGATGGTGGGAGGACTTCTGCAGCTATATAAGCTGCGAGGTCTCTCGAACCATCATATACAACCTCACCTTCGGTCCTCACGATTATTTTGTGTTTTTTGTGTTTTTTCGTGTTTTTTGTGTTGTTTTATTATAAAAAAATGGTGGTTCCAGTGATCGTCCAGAAGGATGTCTGCAGGGTGANAGAACCGGATGAAATAGACGCCGTGGTGGTAAAATGCGGCATTTCATAAGCCCCTCTATACGTGAAATATCGTTATTAGGGCACATGACTTGATAATCGAGCCCTATATGAACTGTGGGATGACCAATAGGAAAAATTCCCGTCTTTAGAACATATGGGTAGAGTGAACAGACGTCGACATATCGAATTTTTTCATTCTCTCCCACATCATAANGTATGGTAAGTTTTTATTTATTTATATTTTCAGTGTTTTTTTCGTTTTTCCGTGTTTTAGTGTTTCGTGTTTTTTAGTGATTTCTTTTAGTGTTCGGTTTTCGTTTATTTTTTTTCAATTTCNATAGTGAACAGACGTCGACATATCGAATTTTTTCATTCTCTCCCACATCATAGTGTGTTACAGTATTTCCCGTACGGCCACCGAAAAAAGCGTCTCGAGGATCTAAAGCAACAAACATTTGTTGATCGATATTTTCAAGAAAATTTGACAGTCGGAGATCGGTCTGTTTTTTACAGATAAAATCACACTCCTACATTTCAATGACTTCGTATCCCGAGTTTTGCAATTTCCTGGTAATTGCTTGTGTTCTCTCATATNTTATTTTAGTGCTCGCGTTTTTTCATCGATTTGTGTCCGTGTTCTTTAGTATTCGTTTTTTGTGAATTTTTTCGTGTTCGTTTTTCCGCGTTTCTTATCTTTCGTTCAATTTTTGTTCATTTTTATTCGGTTTTCGTCGATTTCTGTTCGTTTTTGAACCCCCTCTTACGGAAAACGCATGTATTTTTTGTTCGGTTTTCGTTCGTTTTGTTTTCATTTTTCGTCTGTTTTTTCGGTTTTCGTCAAAATTTTAGGTCAGAAGGAAATTTTTTGCTCGCGTTCTCTGTCGTAAAAACTTCTTTCGTGCTAGATTTTTCTGTCGTTAAAAACACTTCTTGCTCGCGTTTTTCCATTAAAAAAAAAGAAAATTATCACTAGCGTTTTTTTTTAATAAAAAAAAATTTTCATTGTTTTTAAAATCTTTTTTTCAGATGCAGGAGACGAGAAGGGAGAGGACCTATCTCAGAGCAGCCGAACAGTGGCTGCGTTGGGAGGACTAGGAGGGCGAGATTCTTGATGGCGAAGATATCTTCGCCATCAGAGCCCTTCATGCCAGGGCGGAGCGCTGGCTGGCGGATGCAGAGCACGAGGCTTACATGGTAAGCCCCTCTCTCTCTCTCTCTCTCTCTCTCTCTCTCTCTCTC
>NW_021680566.1:29584-37439 GCF_001412515.2 Diachasma alloeum
GCGTCTCGAGGATCTAAAGCAACAAACATTTGTTGATCGATATTTTCAAGAAAATTTGACAGTCGGAGATCGGTCTGTTTTTTACAGATAAAATCACACTCCCACATTTCAATGACTTCGTATCCCGAGTTTTGCAATTTCCTGGTAATTGCTTGTGTTCTCTCATATCGACTCTCTAATGTATCCTTGTGGCTCAATTCTGTATCTCTATTGAACTTGAAACATCGAGGGCATCCATGCCAATAACACCCATGAAACTGATACGCATATTCTTTACTATTCTCAACATCGTTCCAATAGCCATCTAGCCTATGTCCTGATGCCGTTCTATGCTCTCGAGTGCGCCCAGCGTGAATTATTCGATGATTCTCGCAATGCTCGCGCCAGAGTAACCACTCAATAGCTACCTAGGATTGCGTTTTTCCTAGACGATAACCACCCTGGGGTATGATACCTATCTGTTTTTCTTTCAAGAAATTTGTTTGAAAAATGCGCATACACGTCGAAGCAATCGTTACACACTCTGTAAATGGGCAAACATTCCCAGCATTCATGATTAATTTACGAAACTCCACACACGCTTTCCTTAAAATTGTAACATCGAGTCTACAATAATGCAAAATTTCTTTACGGAAATCAAACTGATAATTTTCGGCAACACGTTCATTGTACCAAGTTAAGAATTTTTCTCGATCCTGCACATTCATCGTATCCGCGCCATAATATTTTCTCTCAGGTATAGGCCCAACGTATTCTTGATTCTCTCGTTTATTGAAAAAATGTGGGAAATAGCCTTTTGCAATATCTCCTAAACCAAAGGCCTTCGGTAAACTGGCTAAAGCCATATGGAAATAATTCAAACTATCTATAAACTTATTATCCCCAAAATCCATCAAAATTATATTTGTGCCGTTAATAATTGCTTTAATTTCGATGTTTATCCGACGCATAACATCCCTCAGAATAAATTGTGAGTCATAACCTTTCGCGTTGTGAGTAATACAGACTACTTTTTTATACGCCTTACCCATTGACGTGATGTAATTAACAAACCCACGCACAGGATCCTCACCATCAAAAACATGTTCTCGAGGATTACACATACTGCATGAGCTTCCAAGATTCTCCTCAGTTTTCATAATGTCGTCATCGTTCATGCCAGTACAGAAGTCGCACACAGCTTGAGCCACGCAAAGGGTTGGTATGTGTATGTTGACGTCATCAGTTCCTTGCATCACCTCATCTTGTCTCGTCTCAAAGTCATAGAAAACGAATGCCACGTGTTTCATTTTGGTTTCTCCTTGATTTTCAATGTAGGCACGTAGCATAGATGGGAAATATCTTCGTCCTTTTGGCACACAGAGCAATAATACTTATGGCACACGTGTTTTTGACCTTTCCGATAGTCAACTTTCACATTGCATTTTTTACACAATTTTATATGAGCACATACAGTATGATTGTTTCCACTAAAAGATCCAGTTTTTTTATGTTGTTCAAAGTACTCCTGGCCATGGAATTCTCGATTACACTCATCGCACACAATTTTATTGACGATTGTAGGATCGCATGGAGGATTCTTCAGACATCTGTCACAAGTTTTATCACACACATGTCCTCGTGTACTGTAAGGCTTATTACAATGTCCACAATAATATACAGCGCCAAAAAATGAAAGTAAATTTCGGATTGGCTGGTAGTGTCTCTCTTCGGGATGATACACAATGTGTAGGGTATATTGGGCAGGTATATTTCTGCTGATCACTTCAGGCGTCCCATCATAAAGTACAGGGTGATCATTTTCATTTCTCTTGAGAGAATAGATACTGATGATGTATCCTTCTCGCGCTAAGTATCTTTGATATTGTCTAACTTCCTCCAAGCCACAACCATCCTCAGGAACAATTACTCTAGCCGCACGGGTCAGGCGCTCGGCTTTCTCACGTTGCATTTTACCCTTGGATCGTCGAATGGCCTGCCACACCTCGTGTAGCTCACCCTTGTCCGCTCTGGCCTTCAATTTTTTGGCATGTACTTTGGCCACAACAAGCGATCGGGCTAAACACTGGCCATCTTCATTTGAAATTTTCAGAACACATTTTCTACTCAGTCCTCTTTTTATTTCCTTTTCAAGAAAGTCTCCTTGACCTACAGGGGCTTCAGCCACGTGAAGTTTTATCCAGAATGTGTCGGCGCAATCGAAACCATTGGCACTCTGTGCAATAGAGCTCACAAGATTCCACAAATCTTGGAATTCGTAACCGTTGATTGCACGTGGGCTTATCCAGGCATTATCTCTTTGCATATTGGCAAAATTGAAGGTGAGACACATCCGATTCATTCCACGACCACCAGCTTCTATGATTTTATTGTAGACATCTCGAAAAGCTTCTTCCACCCACTCGTTTGGATTGCGACCTTCAGGCAAAGGGTTAATTCCAAACTCCATCACATGTGTATCAAGTCTGAAACGGGGGAGTCTCTGGCGTGACCTGCGGATTGTTCTCAGAGCTGACGGTGGGCCCTCTTCATTTCGGTCAAATTCAGCATCTGAAATTGAATTTATTTTCAATGGTAAGAATATTTTTTTCTAAAAAATATTCTTACCATTATTATTAACATATAATGTGATACTCACCATTGTGTTGATCTAGTAAATCTAGATTGAAGTCTTCAATGGCTTTGAGCGCCTCAGGATCATTGATCACTTTTTTACCACCACCATATTGAATATCAAAGAACTCGAGGTTAAAACTCTCGAATAAAACCACTTCAAAATTATCTTCAATTTCAAAATCACTCAATAAGTCCAGATTAAAATTATTGATCCAATCAAAATCACACTCCAGAGGTGGGGTATTTTCTCTAGAAGCACTACTAGGCCCTGATAAATCGTTTGGTTCCGTCATTCCGAACAACTTTTAGGAAACTGTGGCTAAGTGAGAAAAAAATCAGCCTATATTTGAAAAAGTCAATGTCCTAGTATTGGCCATAGGGGGACAAGTTTATATATCCAGTATTTTACCTGTACACGCCTACGCGTATTGTCCTTGACCAATGAGGTAATAGCCTCCCTTAGCAGGTCAAATGCTTGGGCTTTACAACACCCCCCCCCCTGCCGTTTTGAAATACATACAACTTTTTGAATATCTTATACAAGTGTATAAAATGACGAGTTTTTTACAATGCTTAATCAGACGGCAACATGGATACAAGGTGGAAACATCCCTTCACTGCCATGATTTGTGGACCCACAGGTTGTGGGAAAACATTTTTTGTTAAAAGATTTTTGAAAGAAATTGAAGAAATGTGTGATACATCGATTGGAAAAGTGATTTTCTATTATGCTGAGTAGCAGAATGGATATTCGGATTATGACAATAATTTTGTCGAATTTCGAGAGGGTTTACCAAGATCCGAAGATTTTGATGATTATAAACCAAAATTGGTTATTGTGGACGACTTGATGCGTGAATCATCGAATGGTGCAATAGTCGACTTATTCACAAAAGGCAGTCATCACAAAAATCTCAGTGTTATGTTTATATCTCAAAATTTATTCTACCAAGGAAAAGGACAGCGAGATATTTCATTGAATAGAAATTATATTGTCGTATTCAAAAATCCTCGAGATCGTGCACAAATAGCACATTTGGCTCGTCAGATATACCCAGAGGACCCAAAATTTCTACAGGAGGCCTATTTTGACGCCACATCCGAGGCTCATGGATATTTGTTGCTTGATTTAAAACAGTTGACTCCTGAAAACTGCAGATTTCGTACCAATGTATTCCCTAGCGACCCCTATCACTATGTTTATATTCCACGGAAGGATTACAATATAAAAGGAGGAGGCTCATTGCGGAGTGTACCAGTCGTTCGTGTGTAATGGCAAAGACAAGTCACTCTGGAAGCGGCTGTGTTCGCAAATCGCTCGGGGAAAAGAATACTGCCTTATTACACGCACTCATTCACGCTCCTCCTAGGTTACGACGAGCAATAATAAAACACGCTCATAAAGATTTAATTCGCTGCATTTGTGAGTGTGCTCTGAATTTACTGCACGGAAATATTCCTTTGAAAACTTGCGAAAAGTCAAAGTTGTGCAAACATAAAAAACTTTTGAGGAAGTTGGCTGACAAAAATCAGAGTTCCAGCAAAAAAAAATCATCAATCAGAAAAGCGGTGCCTTTTTACCTATGTTATTGGGGCTGCTTATAAGTGCGCTCATCTCAGCAGTTGTATAGCGATGGAGCATGTACGAAAAATGATACTTGTGCCAGAAGATAGTGTGGAACGGCTAAAAAAAAATTCTACACATGATGCTCACCGTGTTTTAACTGAATCAGTTGAAGAAATTCAGCCGTCAGCTCAAACCCCTGGTACCGTTATAAGTCGATTGGATGCTCAATTATTGGAAATTTAAATTCGAAAAAAACCCAAGGACGATCATGAAAAATGGAAATTCTATAATGACGTTCTGAGAAGATATTTGTTTTATACACAGCAGAGTAAAGTACCTGTGCAAGAAACGGAGACCCCCGACGAGACGGGGTCTAGCGAACGATACGATCCAAATGCTATTGTGGCTACTGTACCTGCAGTATACCAAAGAAAAACCTCAGGTATACTTGAATATATTGACGCCGTTGACACTAATAAAAGACTCAAGTGGGATGCAAAAGGACAAGTGACTTTGGATGGGACATCATTAACTGGCGTTAATATTGTGGATCTGATACAAGATGTGGTCAGAGCACGGAAAACATATTGAACTAAAGGATGGGAACATTTTGCGATATATCTTCAAAGTCTAAACACACCTCGAGAGTTTCTGGGCAATCCTAAATTTCATTGACCCCCACCTGCACTACCAGTTATTAAACGCCGAAAAGAACCTGAAATTTCGGAGAACGAGGACTTTATAGATGAGCGTCATACAGGGACAGGTGATACACCCCGTACCTCTCTTGTACATCGTACGCGTAAAAACTTGAAAAAAGCACACATAAACCCTCNTATCTCCACGGCGCGAGGCGTCGCTAGATGTGTATAAGAGACAGGTGATACACCCCGTACCTCTCTTGTACATCGTACGCGTAAAAACTTGAAAAAAGCACACATAAACCCTCCTTACAAAGTGGAGGACTCAGGACTATCATCATGGCTTCTGTTTTAAACGAAGAAAAACTATTGAGGACATATTTTAGCCCTTCAGAGCCAGCGGCATATACGGAGTCTAGAAATCTTTTGTCAAAGGACAAAAAGAAATACCTGAAAATGAAATAAAAAACTGGCTTAATGCCCAGAATACTTATACACTCCACAGACCCATCAGACGTAAATTTCCACNCTCCATAGACCCATCAGACGTAAATTTCCACGGTTACATTATACAGTGACAAACATTGATGATGTATGGGAGGCTGATTTGGTTGAGTTGAGATCACTAAAGACATACAATGATGGTATTTCATATTTACTTGTGGTCATTGACGTTTTAAGCAAGTTTGTTTGGGTTGAACCATTGAAGGACAAGTCGGCACCGCAGTTACTCGAGGGCTTTAAACGTATAATGGGAAGGAGCGGTGGTCGTGTGCCTATTTGTATACAAACTGACAAGGGAAAAGAATTTATGGCTAGCAGCGTCCAAAAATTTTTCTCTGATAAAAAAATTCAATTTCGTGTTGCGCGTAATCCTGACATAAAAGCCGCAATCGTGGAACGTTTCAATCGGACACTGAAGGAGCGCATGTGGCGTTACTTTACACATAGTCGAACATATAAATATATGGATGTGTTGGAACAAATTGTCGACTCTTATAATAACTCGAGACATTCATCAATAAAAATGGCACCTGCGACTGTTAATATCGATAATGCTCCATATGCATGGCGTAATATACAAAATCGGTACAAGTCGGAGAAATCTCGTAAAGAAACCTTTAAATACAAAGTTGGGGACTATGTGCGCATCAGTCGAGCGAAAGGCACCTTTGAGAAAGGATATGAGACTAATTGGAGTAAAGAAATATTCCAAATAACGAAAGCAGTCTTCAAACAATCATTACCAATATACGAGCTGAAAGATTTAGCTGATGAACAAATTGAAGGATTTTTTTACGAGCCAGAGTTGGTGCTTGTCAATAAACAAACGGACAAGGATGAATTCGTAGTTGAACGTGTCATACGCTCTAAAGGAAAAGGAAAAAATAAACAAATTCTTGTTCATTGGGAGGGATATCCTGATAAATTTGATTCGTGGATACCTGCGTCAGAGCTGCACGTCATTGGAAAAAAATGAAGAGGAACGAATTTTATATGGTACTCCCAAGCAACCACAGTATGGACTATCATCGCGATAGTACAGCATCAAAATATACTACATTGCTCCCGAAACAAGTTGAGTTGGAAGGAGAATGGGTTGTGGGCCTGAGTGAAATACAGTTTCCTTGTAATTTTTTACATATACGTGATAGGAAAGATGCCTCCATCAACTTTGTTAGTAGCGGAAAAGACAATAAGGGCAAGGGAAATCTACCACAAACATTTATTCCACGGACTACGGTGTTCAAGGATCTGACCGATCTCGTGGGTTTCATGAATAACTTTGCACCCTTGAAGTATCATATAAAATTTGAGTATTCTACCCAACAAGGCTTTGTGAAAATTGGAAGACATTGCACCTCCAAAACATGCGGTAGCACGGTACACGCATTAGACTTTTCGGATAAATTGGCTGATATGTTGGAGTTTGAGAGACGCGTGCACAGTTTCAAAAACGCAAAGCCGTATTGTGAGGCATATCTACCTGCCAGTCTGGCCAGGGGTTTACCTGAAAGCTTGTTCATCTATAGGGACCTTTGTGTACCCTATGTAAAAGGTGATGTGCAGTTATCTCTTTTACGAGTGGTACCATTCAATGCTCCTGGTTATACATATGGAGCCACACACTGTGCTACCTTTTCAAATCCTCATTATATTCCGTTGGTGAGATACTCATTTCGCACAATTGAAATAGGTATAAGGTGCAATCGTGGTGAAATGATACCATTCGAGTACGGACCCTTGAACGTGACACTTCATTTCAAGAGGATTGATTAACGAGCAAAATGAGTCCTTACATTGCATATTGCGCAAACCAGGCGGAGAGTCAGTGGAGAGATACAATAATTTCGGACGGGTCTATGTTGGGAGCCCATATCAACGGGGCTGTGGAATTGGGGCTTTCCTCGGGGGCCTCTTTCGTCGAATTCTGCCCTTCCTTGGTAGTGCAGCTCGAGCAGTCGGTAAAGAAACTCTTAACGCGGGAATTAACGTTGTAGGCGATGTAGTGACAAACGGAAAACAATTAAAGGTGGCGCTGGAGGATCGGCTAGCGGAGTCGGGATTAAAATTAAAAAGGAAGGCACAGGAAAAAATGGGGCACATGATGCGTGGATCAGGATATAAAAGAAAACGTAAAGGCCTCGCATCTCATAAGCTCACTGGACGCGGGTCTGTCAAGACATCCAAAACGAGGAAGAATAAANGTGGATCAGGATATAAAAGAAAGCGTAAACGCCTCGCATCTCATAAGCTCACTGGACGCGGGTCTGTCAAGACATCCAAAACGAGGAAGAATAAAAAGAAGAGAAATATTCANCAAGTACCTACGAAACCCCTGCAACCGAGTTTTACCTCTGACGAGTGTCTAGATATGGAAGCTTTTAATACCTTATTTGCGGGGACTGGAACGCATTTTAGTGACCATAGAAATAAAATTCCTCGTCTAGCATATTCCGACGGCTTTTGTTTATTCGCCTTTGACCTGACTTCCGATTTATCTGCAAGTTCTGCCGATCATTGGAATCTC
>NW_021680566.1:37526-37715 GCF_001412515.2 Diachasma alloeum
TTTGGCACACACTATGATAAAAATTCGAGCGAAAATTTTGAGACCCGATGGCACTGCTGCTGTTGAGGATTCCGTCGGTCCTGTGAATAATTTTCTGCATTCACTGTTCAACCAAGTGGATGTATATTTCAATCAAAAAGTTGTTACGCCGCCAAATAACCTCTACGCCTATAGAGCATATATTGAAAC
>NW_021680566.1:37875-38107 GCF_001412515.2 Diachasma alloeum
AAAAAAATAAAGGCCTAATCTCTCGACAAGTATTTACGAAAGGTGGAAGACCGTTTGATCTGCTGGGACATTTGCATTGTGACGTTTTCAATCAAAATAAATTTTTGATGAATGCTGTAGAGGTACGTGTTCGTCTTATCCGCGCAA
The DNA here is from genome assembly GCF_001412515.2 of Diachasma alloeum. NCBI lineage: Eukaryota > Metazoa > Arthropoda > Insecta > Hymenoptera > Braconidae > Diachasma > Diachasma alloeum. The sequence continues at coordinate 38,023 of NW_021680566.1, forward strand.
AGGATGAATATTGTCTCATGGACGATACTACACTTAATTATAAAGTAAATATTGTGGAGGCCTCATTAATTGTTCGACGCGTGAA
>NW_021680566.1:38456-38737 GCF_001412515.2 Diachasma alloeum
GAAATTGACTCAACAAGACAAGTTATTGTCGACTACAGTGGCTGAAAAAGAATACTAAACTATTTAAAAGAGGTTCCCCACACAATTACGTTAGTTGCGTTCAAACAACCGAGCAGGTGTCACACCACAAACCTTTTCTACCCGGGTCACAAGGCCACGACTATTGTCCTGCGTACCATAGTCTTATGAATACACTTGAGTTCCTGAGGGTACTACCGTATACCGATGCATCAATTGGAGGTGTCTACCCCGCTGACCGTGTCCCCTGGACATGGTCCCGG
>NW_021680566.1:38872-41303 GCF_001412515.2 Diachasma alloeum
TCCAAGATATATCGTCTGATGTTTGTGGCCAGTACTGCATTACTGTGCTTCACTGGTTGTTCAATGATCGGTCTTTACAATCCTTTCATAAACTATTTTCTTCAGACACAAAACGTAACGATCGCATTATTATGAAAATGTTTAAAAAAATTAATCAAAACCGAAATTGTAATCGTAAAAATTTAAGTGAACCTTTTCAGAGCTTATCTGGCAAAGGGATTTTAAATTGTAATCAGCGTTCCACTAAAAAAATTATGTACCTTCATTAATTGATCAATAATAATAATAATAATAATAATAATAATAATAATCCGTCCGTTGTCGTAAACGAGAGGTGTAAGATTTACTGGAACTTCTCGTTCGCGACTGTCAGGCCAATCGTTGCGACGAAACCTGATATCGTCCTCTTCGATTTTGATGACAAAATCATCTATGTCATTGAGTTCTCAGCTCCGGCTGAGAGCAACATCACAGTGAAAGAAGAGGAGAAGCGGCTCAAATACCAGCCACTCCTGTTTGAGCTACGTCAAATAAATCAGGGATTTAAAGTAAAGTTGGTTGTCCTGATAATTGGCTCTCTTGGGGGAATGAAAGAGTCATTCATATTTGCGCTGAACACCATCCCTGCATGTAGGCGTCAAGCCTTCATTTTGGCTGGCCAAATGCAGAAGGCGGTCATTTTTGGATCCCTCCGTCTACTTAGACAGCACGATTCTGGACTGCAGTAGAGCTCACCCTCTGGTTGGAGGGAGCACTACTGTAGAGCGATTAGGAAAAGTTTGTATCACTTAGCTTGCTGGGCGGTCTTCGAGGTGAAATCGGAACCCTCGAGGATCGTTCAGCGATCTCATTTACGAGTGTAAAAAAAAAATTAAAAAAAAAATAATAATAATAATAATAATAATAAGGCATAGGGTGTGTGGCGAACCCATCGCCCGGCATGTCCGCAATAGCTATGGTGGTGTCGGGCTAACCACCCGGCGGCACCTATACCCGGTTCCGTCATCGAGCCGCAGCAGAGCCCCCCACAATCGATCCCTCTCGGATGGGGACCGCGGATTAGTTGGGAGGGGTGAACGATCTGGATCCAATGGTAACAACCCGGCTGTACAAAGGATTAGGTGGACGGAGAAACTCAAGGGGGACCTCATGCAATGTTGGCAGGATAGCGAGCAAGCGCAAGTAGGCTACATGGTGAGAATGCGCGACTTGTGGTGCCGTATGCACCCTGAGTTCTCGCATTTCTCAAGTCAATATCTGAGAGATCAAGTCAGCCGCTTGCGTCAGCAAGGATATGAGTTACTGCTCGTTCCGCGGGGGTTGATGGACCTTCCTCCTCTTCAGGAAGAAGATGGTACACAGCCGGAGCAGCCGACCCAACAGAGAGATGAGGAGCCTCAGAGGGCTCCGAGAGAGATAGGAACAAAGCGGGAAAGAGTCACGGGGAAGTTTCGGCTCCAGCCATAACAGCTGGATATGGAGAATGAGGCTCTGACAGCGGGGCTCTCACCGGACATCAATTTGCTCGACTTGAACTGGGCTGTGTATGATGCGGCTCTCCTGATGGCATTAACGCCTTTTGGTGGAAGAGGTTTACCTCTGTTCATGACCATCTGGCCCGGATATTCACAGCATTTCTCGATGGTAGTGAGCTTATTCCTGAGTGGTTGGTAGAGGGGAGGACTGTGTTGCTCCCCAAGAAGGGAGACTTGTCCAATCCGGCGAACAATCGGCCGATCACGAGTTTGAATACACTTTATAAGCTCTTCACCGGTATCCTGAATGAGCGTATCCTCCATGATATACAACCAGTGTGGCAGCAGATACATGAACAGTAGGCAGGCCCAGAAAACATTTTTTCCGAATTTCAATTTGCAAGTTTACGGAAACGAAAGCTCATTAGTTCAAATGACTGTGTGATTTTTTTCCGATTTTTAACCATATTTTGAGCTTCCGCAACGATTTGGAATTTGTTATGACGTTATACACGTGAAAAAGTCAATTAAGTTTCGAATCGTGATTATATGAGTAAACTTTTCATATTTTCTTGAATACTTGGTGGGAAACTATTGACAAATAATCAAATAATATGAATAATGCTCTTTCGCAATTTCCATTCCATTTGTTAACGAATAAAAGTGGATCATTTTTGCTGAAAATGGACATTTTTGGGGGCTTCCAGAGCCCTCCGAAATCGATCCAGTCCTTTTTTAATTCCGTCAAGTGATAGTTTAACTATCTCATCGTCATTCTCCAAAAGAAGGATAATTTTCAACAGGTCCAAATTCGAGAAAAATGCAAAAGAAAATTGTTAAACTTTTAGGCTCCGACAGGTGCTGGGAGTGTCCGGTGTTTTTATGGAGGGCCATATACTGAAATGGAGAAGGTTAGTCCGCTGGCCCAGCCTTCTCTAGCACAGGTCGATTTTTTT
>NW_021680566.1:41318-75242 GCF_001412515.2 Diachasma alloeum
TTAATTTCATTCGGATTGTGATGCTGCAATCCGATGTCATCGAAATATTATCTATTGAATTGTTGTAGCACTATCTTTATAGATTCTTGGAAAAGAACAGTGCCTAATTCTCACTATATTGAAATTTGACTTTAATCGAGACAGAGCATGCAAGAAAAATTTGTTAATGATTTAATCATTTCAGTAGTCTAGAAAGTCATTTCAATTGATAAGGGAAGAAAATTGAAAGAATAATGTCTAAATTATTTTCTTCAACATAGATGAGAGGATATCTCCCGTCCCAACTTTTTTTTTATATGAATAAATATGACGTTATTCAATGCGGTAATTACAGAACATTATTGATGAATTCTGTTTAGATCAGCCGAAGTTAAGGAAATCAAGATATCTGAAATTATCGTTTCAAAATACATAAAGTAAAAGAAAAAAGTTTTCAGTTGTTTACTTAACATTGACGATTTTGTGACTAGTGAGCATAATGGCAGGACCTTTAGATATTTCCTAGAACATGCCCACTTGTACATCACACTGGGTCGACACTCTTGCTACCTGACAAGGGATCGCCATAAAATCATTTGACTTTTCACTAACGTCCATAATGACGAACTGCCAGTGGGTCAGATATTTTTGTATATTTTCAAATCGTTTGCGGAAGCACTAGAAATGTTGCTAAAAATCGGAAAAAAATCACACAGTCATTTGAACTAATGAGCTCTCGTTTCTATAAACTTGCCAATTGAAATTCGGACCAAATGTTTTTTGAGCCTGCCTAATGAACAGCGAGGAGTGAAGCGGGGACTATCAGGTTGCAAGGAAGGTCTGCTTGGCGATCGCTGCGTATTGCGCGATTCGAAGCAGTACCATCACAATTTGTCAGTTGCCTGGATCGACTATCGCAAGGCATTCGATAGCACGAGTCATGAACTCATTTTCCTACTATTGGATTGCCTTGCGGTAGAGGACCACATAGTGAGGGGTATCAAAAATATTGCACCATTTTGGAGAACGCGCTTCACCATAACATCTGGTGAGGGTAAGCTGACTTCGAGGTTGGTGCAGTATAGGAGAGGAGGCTTTCAGGGTGATACTCTGAGTCCTCTATTATTTTGCATCTCACTAATGCCGCTATCTGTTGCGCTGCGTTGTGTTGNGAGGCAGTACCATCGCAATTTGTCAGTTGCCTGGGTCGACTATCGCAAGGCATTCGATAGCACGAGTCATGAACTCATTTTCCTACTATTGGATTGCCTTGCGGTAGAGGACCACATAGTGAGGGGTATCAAAAATATTGCACCATTTTGGAGAACGCGCTTCACCATAACATCTGGTGAGGGTAAGCTGACTTCGAGGTTGGTGCAGTATAGGAGAGGAGGCTTTCAGGGTGATACTCTGAGTCCTCTATTATTTTGCATCTCACTAATGCCGCTATCTGTTGCGCTGCGTTGTGTTGGAGGGTACCAAGCCGGAAAACCCGGTGATAGGAGGCATCAGGTCAGTCATGTGTTTTACATGGATGACCTGAAGTTATTTGCCTCAGGAGAGCGGCAACCCAAGCTTCAGCTTGATACTGTCACAATGTATTCACGTGCGGTCGGCATGAGTTTCGGATTGGACAAGTGCGCCGTCTTCCATATGAAGAGGGGGCAAGGTTGGTGGCGAGGTGGATGATCTTCAACTTGTGGACGGAAGCGTCATACATCATCTTGGCGCCGAAGAGTCGTATCGATATCTTGACTTCAATCAGCGTTCCGTAGTGGAAACTGTGGAAGTCCGATATTCCTCGCGGAAAGAGACTCTCCGCGAGGAATATCGGCGGCGGCTCAGGAAAGTTTGGAAGTCCGAACTTTCCGGCAAGAATAAAGTCGCAGCAACGAACATGTTCGCTGTCCCGGTGCTTCTTTACTCCTTTGGTGTTCTCAAATGGAGTAGATTTGAGCTGGAGCAGCTGGACAGAGATACCCGCAAGCTGATGAACATTCATAGGAGTCTCCATCCACGTTCTTCGACTCTGCGGTTGTATTTTCCGCGAGAGTGTGGAGGACGAGGACTTCTCAGTTTGGAGGCTCTTCATGATCGTCTAGTCCTCGGTTTAGCTAGTGACGTCATGAATGGCTTGGATCCACACTTGGAGTTCGTGCATGATCATGAGCTCCATGGGGTTCAAGCCTTTCTATACAAGGCAGCGGATACGGCAGCGGCTTCCCTTGGTTTGGAATTTCGTCGCGGGCGGGATGGCCAGTTAGCTAGTGATTCATTAGCCATCATGGCCAAACCTCGGCGTAGAGCGACCATCAAGGCGGCGGAGCAGTCCACCTTGCTCCGCCAGCACGTTGATAGGTCCGTGCATGGTATATTCTCCCGCCATGTGGAAGAGCAGAGTCTTTCCGTCCAGCTGACATTCGCCTTCTTGAAGTCAGCTGGCTTGATGTCTGAAACTGAGGGTTTCATCTGCGCGTGTCAGGATGGCGTGATAAACCCTTTTGTCTATCGAAGTCGTGTTATGGGGGTGCACGTTCCGGATACTCTATGTCGGATTTGCAAGCAATCCCTGGAAACTCTGATGCATCTTTTGTCGGCTTGTCCGACTTATGCAATCACGAGTTATATCCACCGTCATAATGCGGCTTTGAGAGTGCTGTATTATCATTTGCGGCACTCTTATGGGATAGACAGAACGCCGGTGCTGCCTTACGCTCCAGGAGATATTGAGTCCATTGTCGTGAACGAGAGGTGTAAGATTTACTGGAACTTCTCGTTCGCGATTGTCAGGCCATTCGTTGCGACGAAACCTGACATCGTCCTCTTCGATTTTGATGACAAAATCATCTATGTCATTGAGTTCTCAGCTCCGGCTGAGAGCAACATCACAGTGAAAGAAGAGGAGAAGCGGCTCAAATACCAGTCACTCCTGTTTGAGCTACGTCAAATAAATCGGGGATTTAAAGTAAATTTGGTTGTCCTGATAATTGGCTCTCTTGGGAGAATGAAAGAGTCATTCATATTTGCGCTGAACACCATCCCTGCATGTAGGCGTCAAGCCTTCATTTTGGCTGGCCAAATACAGAAGGCGGTTATTCTCGGATGCCTCCGTCTACTTAGATAGCACGATTCTGGACTGCAGTAGAGCTCACCCTCTTTTTGGAGGGAGCGCTACTGTAGAGCGATTAGGAAAAGTTTGCATCGCTTAGCTTGCTGGGCGGTCTTCGAGGTGAAGTCGGAACCCTCGAGGATCGTTCAGCGATCTCATTTACGAGTGTAGAATAATAATAATAATAATGATAATAATAATAATAATGATAATAATAATAATAATGATAATAATAATAATAATAATAATAATGATAATAATAATAATAATAATAAAGCCCGGGTTTGGAATGAAAAGTTCCAGACTTGAATAATACCAATTTTTCAGTTTATTGTTCAGAAACGATTTGTAGTTATATAAAAGAAAAAAAACGGAAGGAGAGTGAGAATTTGATCGATGCCAAAAAAAGCTTATGAAAAATAGAAAATTAATATACTGATTTCTATTCTGAATTTATGGTTTTGATGAAAATGTGACGAATGGCCAAAATGAACAGATTGTTTTTGTAAATTTTATACGAACCAATAGTTCAATTAATCCAAAGTAATTTTGCGAATTTTCCTCGATATTTTGATAATAGTTTTTTTTACATTTTCACTTATATTTAGCTCAAGTTAGAAGGTTTTCTTCACTAAATTATGGTACTATGATTATGTTCTTAAATTGATCAACATATTTCATAATTGTATCCTTACACAGTGAAATTCACGAAAACGTAATAGGTATTAGGTGTATAACTTAATCTTTCCCGTTTTTTCATTGAGTACACTATCTTATTAAAAATTTAAATATTTAGGCGCCCGTTTACGATTTTGATGAGTGAACCTCGTAGGTTTAAATATGCTATATGCTAGGCCTGGAAGAGCTGTATATCTTCACAAGATAGTAGTACACTTGATCGCGACCGATACACAGTACATTCGGCACTGTGTTCTCTACGAGTTCCAACAAAGTGAAAAAGCCATTGAAGCTGGCAATTCGATTTATTCTATTCTCGGAAGTAATATTGTATCTTATGATACGTGTAAATATTGGTACAGACGCTTTAAAAATAGTGATTTCGATCTCAGTGACCAGGAACGTCCTGGACAGCCTTTGAAATTGGAAGATTCTTAATTACAAAAATTACTCGATAAAGACTCAACGCAAACCCAAAAAGAGCATGCAGCTCAGCTTGGAGTTACACAAACCGTAGTCTCTAAACGATTATACGCAATGGGAAAAATACAAATGGTAGAAAGATGGGTTCCACTCGAGCACGATATTTCGAGCATTGATCTAGTAGTCATATATTTTATAATGTAACATGTATTTTTAATAAAAAAATGGAAAAATTAAGTTATACACCCAATATTTGGATAATGTTGGTGATCAAAATACTTAAAAAATGTGAAAATGTTTGTCGGTAATTAGGTCCCATGATGGTGAAGTGTGTGTAGGAAACATAATTACTGTTTTTTTACGCGAGTGATTCGACCGCGATTTTTGTGTTGCAATGGGTATCAAAACAGAGGATCTAGTGACAGTTTTAATCCAAGAATTACCCAATAATTATGTTGCTCACTCCTCTCAGACATCATTGCCGACCTCCTGAAGGTCATAACCTGTTGATTTATGTACATATCATTTTTTTTTATCAATTTTTATCCCCACAATTAGGATACCTGTGAAATGATTTTTACGCTAGGAAATCCCTAGGGGAAACATGGGAAAGGGGGTGCGGATAGAGAATGAGGAGGCGGGGGAGGCGAAAAAGAGGGGTCAAAATTAGTACACCCGGGCCTTAAAAGTTGAAACTCCCCTCTTTATTGTATAGATTATTTCGGTGCATCTCCGCCATATGGCGACACCTTCGCATTCTCATTCGACATTTTTTCTGTGCGACGTTTTTTCCTAACGTCTCGATATCTACAATAGCATCATAGCTAATGAATTTGTGCTAATCATGGAAAGGGTCAGTATGATATATAAACGCCGGTCAATAGGACAAGCTCTCGGGTCTATATATGGCGACGATGGCGTACTTGAGGGATTGAGACGTGAGTTCACATCACAAAAGTCTGAGAGAAAAAATATATCTTGATGATCATAAAAGCAAAGAATTTCTGAATTTTTGTACCATATTTCAATTGCATATCAATGACTCATTCATTCTATTTTCCCCAGTACCGAGCAAACCGCTGAGGTTGACAGCTTATGGCATAAACTCATCATCAATTGAGCTTTCATGGTCGGAGCCAGAAAACAAGAATGACATAATACATGGGTATCGTGTATACTATATGCACTCCAATTTGACCGAGGTCCAAACATTGAAAAAAAATAATGAGACAATCGAGTTTGTGCTGAACGAATTGGGTAAGCTAATTAATAATGATCTCACTGAAAAATGCCGTGTGACGGACGGCGGAGCACGATATGAATAAGACATCTGAAAGGACAAAGTGGTTAGTTGTCGGATAGCTCAATTGAGACAGCAACCGATCCATTATTGGAAGGTCCGGGTTCGAATCCTAGTTTGGATTATTCATTTTTCAGTAAATTTTTCTTATAAATTAATATTGATAATTATGCTGGTTCCCCTTCTACCTACTCCAAAATCCTATCTAAGAATATCCCGTGACGTTACCGGCTATGCAACGCTATGTAAACTCCCGTCTTTGAGAGGAAGTTGTCCCTGAGTCATATAAAAAAAGAAAGGGCAGTCGCATTTGTACCCCCACATTTGTCCATATCCACACTTCTCCAGAGTCTGGTGACTAGTGAGATACACTTGTCCAAGATCTCGCTTGTCCAAAATAAGGACAGCTATTTACCGATGACGGCGTGGTGAGCACCGTAATAATATGGACGACCGATGGTTTACCCGTTCAAACTTATTGAAACCTATATATTGTAGCTGACATTAGTAGTTTCCTTTCGATTCATTCATTTCTGCATTGTTTTTTATTATTGTACTACATGTCCCGATGTTGTGGGTTTTTAAAGCAACTTGAAGACTTGTAAAGTAATTAAATAAAGCGCGAACGATAAACCATCGTATGGTCATGTTTCTTAGTGCAGACGATGCCCACCAGGCGTAAGTTGTTCCTATGCACACTTTTCCATGACACTTTTTATCAGTGAAATAGTGTCGGTACAGTAGGAATGACATAGCTTTTATCCATCCTTGACTTGAATTATTATCTGATCGGCAGATGGAAAGAGGGTAGCATTGGTTTTTTATCAGGAGTATAATAGAGGAAGGTAATGTCAAGTGTCCCCAAAAGTATTTTCTCTCCACGGCGCGAGGCGTCGCTTCAATAGCTCCTCCGATCCTCACTACGGTTTTTCTATTCCCTTTCTCTTTACTCCTCAGTTGCCTTTCTGCCCCGATTGGCGCCAAACCGTCGTGTGTACGTAGTGCATACCGGGGCTGGGCAATTAAAATACCACCGGTATTTTACCAAGGTTTTTACATGTAAATAAACAAATAATTTACAAAGTATGCGTGATTGAGAACAGCACAGTTGTTCTGACGCGAGAACAACCCCGTTGACAGGGCGGTCGAGCTCCCGTGTTATGTGCAAGTCTTGCAAGGGTCAAACATCGCAATGGTCATATCTCGCGAGGATCAACTACCGCAAGGATCAACCCTCGCAAGGGTTGAACGTTACAATGGCTAAACGACAGAGGTAGGCAGGACAATCTTAAAGGTCAAACGACAACAAGCGGCACCCGAGGAGTAGAAAGGACAATCACAAGGTTCCAACGATGATAAGAGTCAGCTGGGAGAGGCAGTCAGAACAGTCACAACGAACCAACGATTATGAGGGTCAAACAAAAGGAGTAAAAAGGAAAATCGTCAAGGGTCTAACGGAAGACCTGATCCTCGCGCGGTATAACCCTTGCAACGACTGAACCTTGCCACGTTGGTCCTTTGTGAGGTACGACCATTACTACGTTTGACCCTCACAGGGCAGGACCCGTGCAACCTTTGACCCTCGCGAGGTATGACCCTGTCGATATTTGATCCTCGCGCGGCATGATTTTTGAGAGGCATGACCTTCATGACATTTGACGCTTGCAAGGTATGGCCGTCGTGACGTTTGACCCTTGGTAGGTATAACCCTCGTGCAATTCAGTCCCGAGAGTTATTGCACTGACAGTCGGGTAAGAGGTTTTCTACTAGTAATATACCGTTTTCACAATTTGTAGCAAAATTATCAATATTCTACTATAAACCGTAGAAAACCCGGATGTTCAGTGAATGACCCAATCTTGGTGCACGCCAATGCAATCGAACGCGGTCAGAGAACAATTAGACGTTACCGGAATCATCGAAATCTTCAAACATTCAGCCTTCCATTATCACGAGACGACAATGAAGGGTGAAATATTAAGGTGCATAATACTTATGGATGAAACTTGACTGATTATTTCACACTTCGTCTCTCATGGAGATGGTATTCTTGCATTTTATAAATTATATTGTACTTAACCAAACAAAAATTATCGAATTATTAAATTATAATTATTAAAGCTTTGAACTGTGCAAGATTTTTTTTTCTTTTTACATCCTCATTTTTTCAGCGGGGAACAACCTTTCATGAGCTATCAATTTCTAATCACTCGAATTGATTATTAGGGATTCAGTCGATAATTTTGAAATATGACGAATAACAAAGTATTTTGAATTTTAGTAAACGTTGAAAAAAATTCTTCAATCAATTTATATTCCCTTCAGTAATGATGTATTAATTATATAGAAATGTATTACTATGGAAGAACCTGTGGTTTAGAGGGAAGATAGAAGAAACGCTGGAGTGAGTGGAGAACATCTAAGTATAGTGGAGAAGGGGAAGCCCAACGTCCGGCCCTCTTACAGCGTAGTTCAGGAATACTTTGGGGGATAGGTTAGGGATAAATGCTTGATATTACCTTCCTCTATCATAACTTCGATGAGGTTCTCCTCATCGAAGAAAAAAAAAATTCTGAGAGAATTAGAATTTAGAGAGAAAAAATTTTCGCTTCACCCAGCCGGGAATTGAACCCGGATCTCCCAGATACGTGCCGGGCACTCTTACCGACTAAGCTGCCGGGACCCACAGAAATTCACTCTCAAATTCATCTCATACACCGCCTAACCTCCTTTAGGCATTAAAGAATTCTAAGAGAATTAGAATTTAGAGAGAAAAAATTTTCGCTTCACCCAGCCGGGAATTGAACCCGGATCTCCCAGATACGTGCCGGGCACTCTTACCGACTAAGCTGCCGGGACCCACAGAAATTCACTCTCAAATTCATCTCATACACCGCCTAACCTCCTTTAGGCATTAAAGAATTCTAAGAGAATTAGAATTTAGAGAGAAAAAATTTTCGCTTCACCCAGCCGGGAATTGAACCCGGATCTCCCAGATACGTGCCGGGCACTCTTACCGACTAAGCTGCCGGGACCCACAGAAATTCACTCTCAAATTCATCTCATACACCGCCTAACCTCCTTTAGGCATTAAAGAATTCTAAGAGAATTAGAATTTAGAGAGAAAAAAAAAATTTCCGCTTCACCCAGCCGTGAATCGAACCCGGGTCTCGCAGATACGCGCCGGGCACTCTTACCGACTAAGCTACCTGGAACCACAGAAATTCACTCTCAAATTCACTTCATACACCGCCTAACCTCCTTTAGGCATTGAAGAATTCTAAAAGAATTAGAATTTAGAGAATGTGGCTAAACCTGAGACGTGATTTGAATCGAGGAGACACTTCAAAGTGCCCGGACCCCCGTGAATTTTAGAATCCATCTAAGTGATTAACAGGGGACTACTCAGAGAACTTTTGGGGTTGGACAATGAATTGTCCAGCTAGCATCAGTGTGACACAGTAGAGTTTACATCTATTCTTCACATTCTTCATATCTATTGTGATACTACATCTATTCTAAGGGACCTTTCTTCTCCCGAGTATTTCGACTTAGGAAAGTTTCAGGGTTATTTAGTCTAGTCAAATTAGATGCAAAAATTGTCTAACTGGAAAATTATTTCACTGGGGATGAAAAAATTTCAATTCGATAGATGAAAATGTCCGGAATAACATATTAAAATGATCAAAAATAGATCGGTGCATAAAATATTTTGAAAAATAAAAAACGAACGATTTTTTTTGGGGTTAATGACAAAAACATTCGTAGTTTCAAAACAAAACATTCGACCAAACTCAATGGATTGAAAAAAAAACCAAAATACCCAATTGTAGACGTGAAAATTCCACACAAAAATATGTGAAACGATGTTCTAGGATGAATTGTTTGTTCGTAAAAAATGTCGAAAATTTTTTTAACTCCAATTTAGTGATACTTCCAGCGTCTTTCCCGAAACTGCACCCCGTTCGGTGTGCGCCCGTCAATGGAAAGCGCGGTATGCGCAGATTCAAATCTACATTTACTCGATTATTCAATCAGTTGCGTGACGATTTTGCGATTTTCCGTCCTCAAATCCAATGAATTATTTTGAAAATTCAGAGAAGCACAGAAATGTAGGTGCATAATTTTTTTTTGTATAGAGACGCTTTACTACTAATGTCAATTTGTAATGAAATATTGAAGTAATGAAAGGGCATGAATAGGCCACCTTTATAATTATGATTCACATGATAAGACACGGTCAGTTTTTGGGATCGAGATAAGCGGCAGCGTATCGGCCAAGAAAAGTTTTGACTCCGATTGTACCAAACATCAGGCCGATCGCTGCCGTGTGTCTATACACGAAGCAACTACCCCCTCCACTACCTCCGAATCATATCCATTAAATAAAATACAAACGTGACGAGCTACATGAAAAATACTCTTAGTTACATTATATAAATTGGCCACAAGCTTCTCATTGATGTAACTATTTTTTTGTTCGAAGCAATATTTAAAAAAATACGCGCATAGCAACGGGTTCATATGCACATTCTCGCATTTCACATCAACTCCTATCATTTTTTTGTTACGGAGTTGGTAGAAGTGCAATACAACCACACGCACCAAGGAGGGAAGCCCGGGCATTTACAAATTGAATATGGTGCATGAATGATGAATTCCATAGATATTTTTCACTCGAGTTTCGTGCACAAATGAATTATCGAAGCAGCAAATTCAGTCGGAAAATCTTGAATAAATAATTAAAAGTCGGTGCAAATAACGACTGTGGAATAGAACTATTTGTTTTACTTCGATTGTCAATTGGAAAGATGATTTATCGTGTGAAAAAGAAATGAGCCGAATTGAATTGAAAATGAAAAAATTTGCAGGATATAAAAACGATTCCTTGTTTAATTTGAAAAAAATAATGAAATCTTCCTAAAAAAAGAAAAACACATGTTTTTGTAAAAAAACTGCGCCAAGAAAAAGTTTTGTTTGGTTCTTACGGGGAAGTAGAAATTTGTGAAAAATACAAAGAAATGAAAAAGAAAGCCAAGTCAGCAATGTCGAATAAACAAAAATAATGCACAATCAGATTTCTATAAGAGAAATAGTTTCAAATCGAATGAGGATTTAAAAAAAATTCTTGATGAAATAAAAAATTAGTAGAAGGAGGACCAACGTTCTTGGCGCGGAGTTTTTCAACTCATTGTCTAGTATCAATCTAATTCTCCATCTTCTGATCCGCGCCAAGGACGTTGGTCCTCCTTCTACTAATTTTTTATTTCATCAAGAATTTTTTTAAAATCCTCATTCGATTTGAAACTATTTCTCTTATAGAAATCTGATTGTGCATTATTTTCGTTTATTCGACATTGCTGACTTGGCTTTCTTTTTCATTTCTTTGTATTTTTTTAAATCTACTTCATCTGTATAAATAAACAGCATGCTACAATACCATGGATTGTGAACATCGTTTAAGCAATGATCTCGTTTTCTAATACTTCTCAGAATTATCGTTTACCGCGACGAACTTGCAAAACTTGGATAAATATTCAAGTTTTACCTTAACTTGTAAATGAATTTCTGAGGATAATTAATTCGCAGTAATTAAGAGTGATAATTAGTAAAGAATGAAAACTCGAATTTTTATGAGTTCTAAGGATCTGATTTGATAAAACAACTTCACCAATTAACTTCAAACTCTTCTAGGGGAATATTCAAAACTTTATTTTGTTTGTAAATTAGTCGTTGATGATAAGCTGGGAATTTGCTAACTTTAATGCCAGTGGATTCATCAATCAACTTTTGGAATAATTGTTAATTTTACATTAATGGATAAGAATAGAATAGAAGAGAATATGCGCGGCTGGTCACTTGAAGCGCCCAGAGTCACCTAAATCATACGATCTTTTGTAACATCCACCTTAGTTTCGGTCAGTCACACAGCCCCAGCCCTGTGTTTCTCACTAGGCTAATAAGGCTGGTGACAGCCGCTTGTTGTAAGTTTTCTGGTTCCAGGAAAGCCTGGCCCCAGATTTTATAGTGACGGAGTGCTAATAGGGGGCATTCACATAAAATGTGGATGACGCCCTCCTTATCGCCTCCGCACAGTCTGCAGTCTTCTTGTTCTGCAAGTTTCATCTTGAACAGATGAGCTCTGAGAGCTGTATGACCCGTAAGGAGCCCTACTGCTACCCTCAGATCCCACTGTGCTAACTCCAGAAGCTTTCTGGTCCTAACTCTTAGTTGCCCTCTCATAAGCAGTTTCGCTTGTCTGCAGGTCGCAACTTTCTCCCAACGCCTGACATGATCCCGCTGGAAATGATCTTTAATAAGAGTTTTTCCCACTGCGAAGGGCATGCCAAGCAGGCCGTGTGAGGGCACACTTTCTGTACCCTCCTTGGCCAGCTTATCTGCCTCTTCATTACCCAGAATCCCATGGTGACCTGGCACCCAGGTTACGGTGACCCGGTTGTTTTTACCCAGTGTGTCCAATGCCTGCATGCATTCCCACACCACCTGTGACTCAGTAGTGGGTTTTTCCAGGGCGTGTATCGCCGCCTGGCTGTCACTGCAGATGAATATTTTCATCTTTTTTGTGTCTCTCGCGTTCAGATACTCTGGACACTTAAGTATGCCCAGCATCTCTGCTTGAAAGACGGTTGAATGATGGCCCAGCGGAAAACTCTCTCCGAAGCCATCTTTCAGACGGTAGATGCCTGCCCCAAAACTTTCATTGAAGCCAGAGCCGTCCGTAAACCAGTAGTCCTCTCTTGGTCCTGGTTTACGTTTCGAGTCTAGCCACTCCTGTCTGGGTGGTATACTCGTTCTGAAAGTTTTCCTGATCTGATACTTCCTAGGAATCCTATCCGTCTTACCTATGAAGGGTCGATCGTTGATTAGGCTAAGCCTTGTATGGCCTTTGCTCTTCATCTTCCATTCTAGTTGGCACCTTAGTCTATATGCAGTTGTGGTAGCACAACTCACAACCCTAAGGTCGAGGGGTGGGATACTGAGTGCTATTTCTAGCGCCTCAGTAGGTGTCGATTTCATGACTCCTGTTGCAGCCCTCAGGAAGGTTCCCTGTAGGCTTTTCAACAGGTTCCTTGTTTCCGTCTTACTCACTCTCGGCCATCAGACGACCGCAGCGTATAACAGTCTCGGAAGTAGAACCATTTGGTAGAGCCAGAGCATCCTTTTAGGATTGAGTCCCCATATCCTGCCCACAGCTCTTCTGCATGCCCACATAGAGGCAAAAACTTTATTTCTCTGTATACAGATATGTTCTTTCCAGCTAAGTTTATTATCCAGGAGGACACCCAGATATTTCACTCTGCTGGTGTAATTTATCTCCGAGCCATTTAGCTTCAGAGGTTTTCTACTTCGGAGGTCTTCTGCCGTTCAGCATGTGTTGTGTCCAAGCAATATGATAGTCTTGGATACCTGTCGTTCTTCCATGGCTTTCTCTATAGCCGGATTCGAAGTGCTGTCAAAAGCCCCCTCAATATCCAGAAAGGCGCCCATGGCAAAACCCTTGACCGCCAGTTGTCCCTCAATCAGTCCCACCAGGTGATGTAAGGCGGTATCTGTTAATCTTCTCTCCCTGTATGCATATTGACAGGGGGAGAGGAGTCTGTCAGCCAAGGGCCCGGCCTTGATGTGTCTATCCACCTCTCCGGGGTCTTCAGGATGAAGGATGTGAGGCTCATAGGACGGAAGTCCCTTGGTTTTATATAACCGGTTTTTTCAGGTTTGGGAATGAATACTATCCTAGTCTCATTCCACACACTAGGAACATGTTTCAGGGCTATACTAGCTCTGAGTATCTTGGTTAGGGGTCCCGTGATAGTCTCTATCCCTTCCTGTAATAGGGCTGGGTAGATCCCGTCTGGTCCCGGTGCCTTGAAGGGTTCAAAGGTTTTGATGGCCCACTTGACCCCCCAGGGCTGCACTACTTTATTTGCCAATGCCCAATCATGGGTTTCGTAGACATCCCTCTGATTTTGCATTGTTTCTTTATCTCTCTCCTGGGCCTGTATGAAGCCTGGAAAGTGGGTGTTCATTAGGAGTTTCAGAGTCTCTCCCATGGTTTCCGTGTGGCTGCCATCTGGTGCCTGTAGGCTCCCTAGATATGGAGTCTTGTTTGTTCCAAGGATTTTTGCCAGCCTAGAGGTCTCCGATTGACTCTCCACATTGCTTGTGAAAGCCCTCCAGCAGTCCTCTTTGGCTGCCTTTATTGCCTTGTTGTAATCTGCGAGCAAGCCTCTGTAAGTTTTCCATGCGTCTTCCTTACGGGGGCCCGCTCTCATGTTCTTAGCTTTGTTAAAAGCTTTTCTAGCTTTGCCCCTCAGCCCACCGAGCCTCTCTGACCACCAAGGAGTCTCAGTGGGCTGCCCTTTCGGGATAAGCTTGCAGTTTGTCTCGAAGGAGTCCATGATGGCCTGGTTTAGGGCAATCGAAGCCTCCTCCAGCTGCTTTTTGTTGTTAAATCTGAGGATGATATCCCTAAGATTGTCAGGTAGACTTTCTCAATAATGTCCCCAGTTTGTTCGTCTTGGGTTTCTTACCCATTCCGTTTCTCTCACTGTGCGGATGGACATTCTTATGGTTTGATAATCGGACGCTGAGAGTTCCTTTGAGACCCTCCAGTCTCCAATCATGTCTGCCACTCTATCCGTCCCCAGAGTGATATCTATGACCTCCTGTCGTCTCCGATCTATGAAGGTAGGTTCTGACCCCCTATTAAGGATGTTTAGACCGGCCCCCATTATGAATTCCTGGAGGCTTTCCCCCCTGCCGTTAATGCCGGTGCTCCCCCATGCTACATGGTGCGAGTTGGCATCACAACCTAGCAGGAGTTCAAGTCCCCTTTCCTTCACATGGTTGCATAGGTCCTTTACTTTTTTCGAAGGAGGTGGTTCAGCCGAGTCATAGGGCATGTAAACTGACCCTACAACCAAGCTCATTTCCTCGCCTTGTCCCAGGCCCAGATCCACTTGTGCCACAGCCAGGTCTCCCTCACTAGCCTGTGAACAGAAGAAAGAGTCTAGTCCTTTATTAACAACACAAGATGTAATTTTTTCCTGAGTGTTTGCGTGATAGATTCTGTCACAACCACTGAGGTTCTTAATGGCATTGTCCACTATCCATGGTTCTTGGATCAATGCTATGACAGTCTGCATCCCAGCTAAGGCCGAACGAATCTATTCTTGTGCTTCTGCGTTAATTTTTCCAAGTTTAAAGGTGAAAAGAAGGCAGTGCCTCAAGTGCTGCTTGTCGAACGACATTTTTATTCACTATGTTTTTTGAGGTTGTACTAATCACACCACAATCGGATTTAAATGGTTTTATAGTTCACAGATGGCGCTTCGAAACGCCGTTTATTGCGGGGAATTCTTTTAATTCAAATACGTATTTTGATCAGTTTAATCTAGGGGCCGAGAATTAATTTATACACCTTATACATGTGTCACGAGTGCTTCAGCAATTGCAAGTGTTTAGAAGTCGGGAAGAGGAATCGCTTCTGGACAGCGCGTAAAATAATCCGTAATCACCAATGTGTATTGATTCCCTGAAGAGAATTTGGGAACGGGTCCACGAATGGAGGAGGGTAGGGCAAAATGGACCAGGCAGGCAAAACGGACCGCAGGGCAAAATGGAACTTTGACGTGAAGATAATAATTTTTATGGAAAATTCATTCCTTCGATTCGGACACCCTTATTTACATTGACGTATTATAAATAATACATTAGGTGAAAAAGTGTGGGTTAAATCGTGAAAGTAGAATTGTAGAATGGCTTTGCGAAGGTCATACTTCACAAAAATCAGGCCGGGCGAACTTACAACGTCGTAACAGTCACGTCTCACGAGAGTTAAACGTGGCATGGGTTATCTTCATTCCCATATAGAAATTCAAGCGGAGATGCGGCTGAAACTCCGCTCGCGTACCCGAACCGATCGCTCAGCCCCTGCTTGACTAAATAGCAAGTGAGGATTGAGCGGAGAGATTTCTAACCAGGTTATCAGGTTAATTGATCGGTTTGTAGATCAATCCTTTTTGATGAGGGGCCTGAATCATTCGTAAAGAGAAAATAATCCTTATTTTGAAGTGAAATTTCCTTGTTTCACGCAACTCATGATTTTAGAATATAATGAGCGGAACTTCTTGAAACAAGTGAAAAAGTCATTTGTTTCAAGAGACTTTTCCTTAAAATAATCGAGAGAATTTCTAGTTGTTGTTACTTCAATAGTACATTCAATACATATCTATTCTTGATTCAAGGGATTTCTTGTGCTTGGATCAAGAACATTCTTATTCTCATTGTGTGAATCATCACTAGATTCAAGTGATAAATGTTCTTGATTCAAACAATTATTTTCAAGCGACACTTGTCTCTTGATAATAATTGTCTCCAAATTTATTCTTTGTAATACCTAAGCGTAAATGGGGGTGTGCAAATCGAACAAATGAATTTTTTCAAAAAATATATTACTTTTATATCAGGGTTCCATTTTGCTCGAGGGTCCATTTTGCCCTGTGGCCCGTTTCGCCCGCGTGATCCTTTTTGCCATACCCTCCCTTATCTACCGCAATGCTTTCGAAAGGACTGCCAACATTATAAATTTGTAGTTGGGCTTTCCTTTGGGGACCATTTTTAGCAGCATAAATGGAATATTTCTTGCACCAAATTTCTACATCTCTCTTGCACGTTGCCCAGTAGAATCTCTCACGAATTCTAGCGAGAGTCTTATTAATCCCAAAGTGTCCACTTGTTGGATTGTCGTGAGCTTCAGAAAGGATCGTTGCAATTTGCTTCTTCGGAATGACCAATGGATATTTCATGGATGTATGATTTGTCGATTCCCAACGTTAGCATAGTTTCCCATTAAACAGTTCGAGTAAGTCCCAATACAGCAGATATAATTTCATTTCGACAGCTAGATGAGAAACTTTATGCCATTCTGGTCGACAATTCCCCTGCTTGCTCGTGATGAGTACTCGTAATACAGGATCTTCCATCTGAAGTGGCATCCAAGAACGCTATCGAGTTTACAAACTGTACGATAGACTAGCAATTGTCGATCTTCATTCTTGTTATTGATCCTCTTACGTTTTTTGCAATCACAAGGACGTCTTCACAGTGCATCAGCATTTCTATGCTGTCTTCCTGGGCGATGAGAGATCTTAAAATAAAAAATGAATAAAGCCTCTAACCATTTTGCCATTTGGTTTTCTGAATTCTTGAAAGTGAGTAATCATTTCAACGCCGCATGATCAGTCCGGATAAAAAACTTCCCACCCAAAAGATAATGCCTGAAATTTTCCACTGCCCTCACAACAACCAACAGTCCTTTTCGAGTGACGCAGTAATTCCTTTCAGATGGTTTGAGGCACTTACTGAAGTATGCCACTACCTTTCCTTCATCCCCATAGACCTGAAATAAGGTACCCCGAGAGTAAATTGAGATGCGCCATTATCGAGGATGAAAGGAATATTTGGAAAAGGTACAGTGAGAATCGGTGGAGATGTCAAGGCTGATTTCAATATTGTGAAAGCTGCTTGGCATTTTTCATTCCAGATAAAGGGATTCTCGATTTTGGTCAAATGGTAGAGAGGTTTTGTAATCAGAGCGACTCCTTCCACATATTTCCTATAATATGATCATAACCTCAAAAAACTCTGCAGAGCGAACTTCGACGTTGGAAGTGTCCACTCAATAATGGCTCTAGTTTTCTCTAGATCGCATTTGATACCGTCCCCCGAAATGAGGTGTCCAAGGAACCGAACTTCGGGCTGATAGAAAATGTTTTTCTTCGGATTAACCTTCAGATTTGCTTTCCACCACAATCTGTTACAAATTCATTGTTGTGAGAGAAGTCTTCGAAGCTCTTGCCGAAAATAAAGATGTCATCTGGGTACACGACGCAAATTTTCTCAATGAGTCCTCTCAATCCCTCATTCATGATACGGATAAACGTAGCGGGGGCATTGCATGAACCAAAAGGCATCACAGTGAATTGCCATAATTCATTTCCAATTGCAAATGCAGTGATTTCACGAGCTTCAGGTTCCATTTCGATTTGCCAATACTCACTCTTGAGATCAATTGTGGAGAACAGTTTCGATCGAACAGTCGTATCAAAGATGTCCTCAGACCTGAGAAGTGGAATCGCGTTCTTCTTCGTCGTATCATTGATAGGATGATAATCCACGTAAAAACGAATCGAATTGTCGTTTTTTCTAACTAACGTGGCTGGAGATGCCCAAGGACTAGTACTAGGCTCGATTATTTTGTGTTTCACCATCGGCTCAATGAGGTCATTAATTTTGTCCCTGTACTGTAAAGGAATTCTCCGTGGAGGTTGTTCAATCGGTCGGGAATTTTCAAGAACGATGTTGTGTTTCGTGTTTTGATAGCATCCTAAATGTAATGATCTTGCAAAACTAGAATGAATTGGAGGCGTAACTCAAGAGGGAGAGAATAGTCATTCACTCCATTCTGTGACAATATATTCAACCCATATATTCATTTGTATACGTGACGCTGTTCCTTTTTTTGGGTTTCATGCTGTCTCTCTTCCTGTTTAATGAACCTTGTATGTTTTATACTGATTCGAAGGCCTATTGAATAAACTTCAAATTGACATGTAAATCAGTACATTCCGATCATTTTCCATCGAGTTATAGTGTAGCGGCTCGTTCCATCCACACATACACATACGCGCTGACCACGGTTATTGAGAAAAGATGATGGACGGCTGAACGAAAACACCATGCGCTGCCTCACTCGTACCTATTGTGTCACACGTATATTTCGGATTTATTCCATTTACAGAATTCGACTGCTCTGCGAATTGAGATACACCTCACCCGGACAGTCGGTTATGAACCTCTTACCGGATCACAACTTTTCTTTACTTTTATATATTCGTTAAACGTTTTATAAATATACTGTGATCAATTAACGTAATCGCATTTGTTAGTGAATTGAATCTTTCCACAACAATCTCAACTCCTATAATAGTACTCTTCTGCAAAAATTGGTTTTTCGTGCTTTTATTTCAAAATCACATTTGGCTGAATTTTTCTATTCTTTTGCGTCATATCAATCAAAATATTGGTATACCATCTTGAAGAGCATTATTTTTTCTTCAAATTGTAATGTATTGATCGCAATTTGGTTGAATTTTCATAAAGTTATTGGAGATTGTTACTCTTTTGGGCGTCATATTATACCCTAAAATTGGTTCTTTCCATCCATTGTAGCACCTTTGCACTTGACTAATGAGGATTTATTATGCACTAATTTGAAGATCTCAACAAGATCTATCAGTTATGTAGTTTACTGAATAAACTTTTAATTGAGAGGTGACACATTTAATATCAACAACTTTTCGCAAAGTTATACGATGTTTGTCAAAAATTGATTTTTCATGTTTTATTTGAAAATTCAAATTTGGCTGTATTTTTCTATCCTTTTAAGTGAAATCAGCGGAAAAAATATATGAATATATCATTATGAAGAGTACATTCGTTCTTCAATCTGTGATGTATTGAATTCGATTCGGTTGAATTACCATAAAGTAATCAAGATTGTTTCCCTTTCGAACGTCATGCCACACCTTGAAATTCGGCCTTTTTATCCATTATTGGGCTTTTGCACTGAAGCGATGAGTATTTATTACCCACTAATTTAAAGATCTCAAGAAGATCTTTGAAGTGACGTGTGATTTTTCTTCTTACATCCACTTGATCAATTGTCATGGGTGATTATGTGGCAATTCACGATTCCTTCAGCGTTTTTGTGCTGGATTGTTACCATTGCCACCAATATTCAGTGGCATTAATGAACTCAAGAATTAGTTGACTTTAAAAAATTGATTGAAGAATCAATTTCATGCAGCCTGGATAGCACGCGCGAAGCGTGCGTCTCACTTTGTCCGACAAAAATTATAACGGTGTTCATTGGCAAGCGAATTCCTAATTTAGTCACACCAAGAACGATGCCCATATACGCCAATTATGTTCTTTTTTCTCTCTTTTCTTTTCGTGAAACTTTTTTCTCACATCTTTAAATTTATGGAGGAAATCACTGTCCATAAAAATTATGGGGAAAAAATCGCAAAATGATCAAAATAAATTGCTATAAGGGAAGGTCGAACAAAGTGAACCACTGGGGTAAAACGGATACAGTGGTTAGTTATTTGGAGGTGTTGACTCCATGGCTATCTAGCGAACATTACAAACTAGTCAGAAACATTCGCAGTGCCACAAAAATGTAAAAACTAAGCAAAAAACACCTTTGTTTCACTTTGCCTCACCCTCCCCTAATTGCGGCAAATTTTTTCATTTGCTATAACGAACCGTACTTTCAACTAGTTAAGATTAGTTATTTTATCAATCATTGGCCAAGTGAATGGATACATAAGTAAAGGAATAGATTAATTTTGCAAGCAATGCTCGGTTGCCAAACAAATAAGTTTATCTACTCACATTTGTTTTCTTTCCATGACTCACTTATCCGTGTAGATGAGTAATTAATTATTCAGTCAACAAATTGCATCTTTAATCTAATTAGTAGGATGGATTATTATTGCTGAGATAAACACTAACTCACTTACAATTTGGAGTATTTCTGTTGAACAATTTTTGTCTCGTTATTGATTGCTGGTCCGTCATTGACCATTGTTCATACACCAAACCTAAGGAAGAAGCAAGTCCTTATCATCTATCCGGTTTTTGTTACTTCATTCCATATCTCAATATTCTTTCGTTGGACGTTGATTACTCAGATGGATTCTGAAATTCACGGGGGTCCGGGCACTTTGAAATATCTCTTCAGCTTAAAACACGTCCCTGGTTGGGCCCATTCTCCCCATACAAAAACCAGTGCTGCCCTATTTCCGTCTCCTTTTCAGATAATAATTTGAGTCGACAATGGATAACAGCTATGTGTCCTTCCTATTATACCGACGCTGTTTTACCGATGAAAAGTGTCATGGACAAGTGTGGATATCGACAACTGTTATTCTGAATAAGCGAGATCCGGGACAAGTGTAGATATGGACAAATGTGATGGTACAAACGAGACTCCCCCAACACGAAAAAGAATAATCGGAAACTGTGGCAAAAAAAAGTGCCAAAAATGAATTTGCTAGAAGAAATTCAATAAAGGTTTAAAACTGATCAAGATTTTTCTACGAAACGTCGAAAAAAAACGACCTCGGTAAATAATAGACATAAATATCTGAAACGTCGTCGATGAAGCAAAAACAATACCATGGTTTTGGTGAAAAAAAATCCCAACATTCGAAGACTCGTCTTTTTGTAATGGAATCATTTCGAAAGAATGGCGCAAAAAAAGTGGAGTTAAATGTCGTCAAATCATCCTAGCGACCTCACCGAACACACCGCGTGGCTAATTTAAATTTCTGAGAGCTAAAATGGGCTGAATTATAGAAATCGTCCTGACAGAATTCAATGAGAACTTCCTATCAGGAAACTTCTTTTACTGCCCTTCAATTTTTCTTATCAGGGGATTGGCATGCGACCGCATGCCATTTACGATTTTGGTCGTTCCCCAAAATCGTAAAACTGAAAAATACTATTGAAAAATTTCGTGGTTTTTCTATGCAAATCGATATTCAAGATATTCGTTGTGGACCTATATAAATGCACGATAGTATGTTTCACGTTCTAAGCATACTATTGCGTTACTACTACCTGCTTTGAATTTTTGTCGCTATTTAAACCTTAAATGGACAAAAATCTTAGGATTAGTAAATATTGCAAAAAATTGCACTATCGTAAAGTTCTAATACATGTTATTTCTTCCAGAGCCGATGACAGAATACAAAATCTGGGTGAAAGCATTCACCTGGAAGAATGAGGGTGAGCCATCTGATCACATTATGCAAAAGACTGATGTTGCGGGTCCGAGTGCACCCGTAATTCTGAACGTAACATGCCAAGCCCAGGATGCCATTTATATTTACTGGTCACGACCCGACATTTTTTGGAATTCCATTGATTATTACTACATTATGTATCGAAATGATTTGGTACACAAATATGATGAAATTGAAATTCCGACGTCCAAGGAGCATCTCAACAGCGGGGTAATTGTTGAATATTTTTTACTTGAAATACTATTTTTTTTCATAAAATATAAATCACGATTTCAAATGATGGATTAGTAAAAATTGTCGTAGATTTATGGATTCATTACAACTTGTGAGTTATGCCCCACATTTGTTCAATTATGTTATTAGAAAATACGTAGACACACAGTATTGTCTGTGTAACACTTGCCAGCGTAACTGGATTATGCTGACGACATGAGGAAATATAAACAATCAATGTATTATTTAAGAGACGGTTGAGTCTGCACAGATCAGACCTAAATTGGACTCCGCCGTGTGCAAAACTCGTAAACTCTTTGCAATCAATCAAATGACACAGTTATTATAATCAAGTAATAAATTCTTATATTCAAATGCCGATGAACCATTGGTGGGATTTATACCTTCAAGCCTAGAATCTACTATAATTAGAAGTACCTCTCATGCTGGGTACAAAATCTGCAGTAAATAAAAGTTAATTATTAAAATCCCCTGAGGAAAAAGTTGTGAATTGTCTGATTTAAAAAGAGAAAACGGAAAAATGAGAATTGAAACACAATTGAAACACCTAAGAGGACAAACGCAAGAGCAAAGACGGGAGAAGACATATAAAATCATCTGGGGTTGGCCTGATTTTGCTCTTTCATTCTTCATATCCATTTATAATTGTCGAAAAATGGTCCATGCTCTGATGAGTCTCGTACTGTTCTTAATATTTCTTAGAATTGTACTTTTCATTTTTTATTTTTTCAGAGGTTTTGTATTTTTTAGTTCCCAATATTATTTATATATCGTTTTTTGAATGACTCGGTTTACAATTTTCCCATTAGATGTTTTTAATCGTCAATTTTTGAAGTCACAATTTTTCATGTGTTTTTCAAAGTTGTCTCTTACTTTGAATCTTATTCGGCCATTTTCAATTTTGCTTGCTGCTAATATTTCTGTTTTTCTTATTTCCAATTTTTGTATTGCTATTAATTTCAGTTCAATATTAATAGATTATAACGAAGGTTAAATGACGTAGAAAATTCTATTACTCTCTCAAGGCGATTATCTTCAATTCGCATCTTTCGCACTCGAAATCGGCATACTTCAATAACGCCACAATGAGCCCATCTCCACCATTAGGCCACTCAAATTACGACTTCAAAATCGAAGATGATAAAAGGAGGTTGAAAATCATAGCACATCATATGGAAAAATGAGATGAAATACATTAAATTTTTGGGATTCTAGTGCACCGGCAAATTGTTTAAAAAAATAAAAAACTGCACAACTAAGCGTCCATGCGACCAATAAGATAACTTTTGATTCAGCTATCTGATTGGAATGAAAAAAATTGCTAATTTTTTTCCGTTCTCTGCTCTTTATTGCATCCAAATGGAAGCATTGAAATCATTTTATTTTTAGATTCTTCAATTATACCTGGAAATAATGTAAAATGGTCTAAAACGTAGGGGAAGGTGGGGCAAAATGGAACGGTAGGAAAAAACCAATATAGAGCGAAATTCAGACAACTTTTTTCTTTCAACTAATGTGAGCTCAAAAGTGATAATTCGGGGTTAAGTCAGTGACATTATTTTACTCTGTAGTTTTCTGTAATGGATCCGAGTGTATGGGTTCGATAAAGGGATAAATCACACGCGGGTAATAAAAGGAATAAATATCTCTTATAGAAGATTAGTTTTTAACGATAACGTAATGACTTATTAGATAAATAATGACTTCGTCTGGTACCGAAAGTATCAGGCAAGTATAAAATGTAAAAAAGGTGATTTAAATAATCGTCGAATTACTGGCCCCAATGCAACGAATTCACGAGTTTATATTCCCTCGTGGATTCGATTGCATCGGGTCATTGTTCTTTGTCGCACTTCTGCGAGGCATCGGGTGACGTCGCCAGACGCGCGCGAAGGCCAGTCGTCGGGACGCAAAGTGCTGACGCTGCACCGCAGCTATCTACATTTGTCGAATAATACGTCGGTTTTATTTACGTATTATTTAGACGTTATTTTACATTTCTTCATTTTCTGTTTGTTTCGAATAATATGTGCCACTTTCGTGTCTTCATATTATCCGAATCAACAGAGGAATTTGACAATGCTGTTTAGGGGCATAACATCCTTCCCCGCAGAAGAAAATTACTACCCTCCGAAATTTTCTATTCTCCCTATCTTATCCCTTCTCTTATCTTGTCCCTATCTTATCGATACAATACCTAACTAATACAAGTTTTTACATTAACAAATGATTTTTACAATAACAATTCGATACATATATTCCTATGGTATTCCGAAGTTCGCTGCTTCCCTCCTGGGCACTGGCCATGGTTTCCGACAGCAGCAGTAAAAGGTCAGCCCTAAGATGGTTGTTAGAATCACTATCACTCCGGTGAATATCGATGAAGGGTATGTGAAAAATTCTCGATAGTAGAATTTCTTTTGGATTTTATCCAGGTTCTCCTTCTCAGCTGCTAGTTGCACGTGAAGTCCGTCTAGCTCCTTCATGTTCCCGACAACATTGGTCAGCTGAACGTCATTCAGATTAAACGTTCGTTCCTCTAGCTGGGCGACCATGATATCATCCAAAGTCAAGTTCAGTTTTGGATGAATAAGACCATTGGATGTTACTTCGTGTAATTTTCTGCATCTAATAGTGAAGTCGGAGGCAACTATTTCACAGAAGTCCTCAACTCGCAGGGTTCCCGAGTCCTTCAGGACCTCTCGCACTTCCTTGTCACCGCAGGTGACTACTATTCCTTCCGGTTCCGGAGTCACGTAGAACCATGCGTTACTCTTTCTCATTTTTATTATGGTGAGCCCTTGAAGCTGCAGTTGTTTCACGACGCATTTAGCAGGCATCTTCTTACGGCTCATGTACATTTGTACCCCACATGGACTCGTATCTTTCACCTTTTGAATAGGCAGAGATTCGGTCGATAAGTATTGTCCCCGAATCTTTTAGCACTTATTCAATTGTCCCTCGGGCATTGGCACGAACTGTTGTGTTGCTCCGTATATTACCAAAAGTTCTTCCTGGCCTCCAGGTAATGATACCCGTTCGTTGTCCGCACAGGAATTCCATGTGTCAGCAAAACGTCGAACGCTTGGAAGTTGACCAGCGGTATTTCCACCAAGGTGATAATGTTAAAACCGAATGCATGTACTAGATTGCTTCTAGTATCATGAGATGTTCGTCGAGGTCCACTTTATCTGTGATTGTTAGCACCTGGCATTCCTTATTTTTCAAAGACTTCATCAGGATCTCTTCATTCTCCTGAATCATCTCCTCTGTGTGTCCCAACTGATAGAGAGTTGAGTTAACAATCTCCATCTACTTTCGGGAATTCCCGAACGTCCATTCCACCCCACTCTCTAGCCGTGAGAGTCTCTGGTTGATGATCAGTGTATCCTTAACGTCCATTGTACCGAACAATGATTTGGAAACAGACCCTAGACCGTCTATGAGACCTCAGCGTTTCTTTGAGGAGTCATTGATCTCCAGCATCTCCGAGATGACATCTTTAGTCTCTGCAAAGTCTTCAGACCATTGATCAATCAACAGCTTGAAATTTTTCCCGCTTCCGTATACTTCTTTACTGCATAGCTCCTTAGCATGTTTAAGATGCTTATGGACATGATTAGCTCTCAGCATCCAAGGCCATACAGCTGTCGATGCAGCTATACTCCACACCTGATTTCTCAGATACAATCTCCCGATAGGCTCACAATGAATTCCAGGAGTGGGCATAAACTTTTCTACCACATGTCCCTCCCTTCGTACTTCGGATGCCATGGTCCCTAGCATGAGCATTATGAAAGGAATTGCAAAATCCATTGATTTTCATATTTTTGCGAAATTATCGTTTCTTGAACCTAAGCCGAACGTTGACTCCAGGTGACGTTAACGTTGATGTTGACTTGACGGCCGCCACGTTTGTCGATATTGCACCCTTTGATACAAAAGTGCCCGTCGCCCCCACTTGGTCACAGCCTTCTTCAAAGTTTTGAGTAAAAAGGTTATAATAAACCAAAACATCAAAATGAATCCAGGAAAGTGCCTCAAGTATGGAATAGCCGGACATATTATTCGAAGGTGTTCCTTTGCCGAGTGTGGAACGTCCTCTCATTGTGGTATCTGCAAGAGATCTCGTCGAGTAGAACCTCGCCCATCATAATCTGTACTGAAAGCTTCAAAAAGATGCTTCAAGTACGATAAACTTGGACATATTGCTCGTGCCTGTCCACTACGCCCCAGTATTCGTCCTAGAACAAGTGCTCTGGACCACTCGAGAGGAATCGTGGACAGAAGTGTGTGGGATCGAGTCGGAGCTTCCGTTGCTCGACTGAAACACTCCGTCAGGAACCACCCATATTCGAAGCATTCAGTGGATGCATTTATGTTTGAATACCGCGGAAGTCCGAATACCTCTTCCACTCTCTTGTTGCCCTGTTTCTCCGCGACATTTCAAGTCACTATTTCTACTAATTCTCGTCTGTTTTTTGGCTCTTCTAGTGCACCAGATTCTCCTACTATCCTGGGTACGTAAATCTGAAGTTCAAGGAGCAGGTCAGGGGATGGAGAAACGCCTATCGAAAGGATCTTAATGCCCTTTGGGGTCTCCCAGTACACTCCGGCATCGAGACCGGCATAGCAGATGTCTTCAATCTATGTGCTCTATTCAATGAAGCTCCAGTTTCTCAGCCATGCCATGTCCCCCAATTTCTGGACAACACTGAAATGAAATGTTCTCACCACAACACGTATCGTTGGGATTATCTAAGCTTCTTCTTCCAGGGATGGAACTGACACATGTGACGCTCCGATAAGTCTTTTGGTGTAACGACTGAACCTTATAATTAATGGTTGAATTGAATAAACGCATTGTAAAGTCAATTCTGTTTTTCCCGTGAAAAATTCCTTACCCCTTAGATAAAAAAAAAATCAGTTCTTCGAAGGGTTGGTTTTTCCCAGGCAGGGGTTCATATAGTCATGCTTCTATAAATGGTCGAAGCCGGTTTACATGGACTCTGCGTCTTTTGCTTCTTACCACATCGAATCGTGTAGTTGACGTCAAAATTCCTCTCGACAACCTCATAGGGACCTATCCAGGGCTGCGTCAACATCTTCGTTCTTCCGCGTCACAAAACATCGTTTTTCAAGAGGACATTATCTCCAACTTCGAACTCCATTGGCTCCGCATCTTTGTCATACTGAATTTTTGACTGCCCTTTTGCCTTGTCAAGGATCTCTTTCGCCTCCTGATGAGCTGCACGTAATCTCTCTCAAAGCTCCTGAGCGAAATCATCATAGCAGTATGTCAAGCGAGGCGGCTATTTAACGGCTGTCGGTAATTCAGCGCGTCTTCCAAAAATCAGCTCAAAAAGCGTCATGTTTGTAGCCGCATGGGAAGTGGTGTTATATGCAAACATTGCATACGGTAACCACGTATCCCAATCCATCTGATTCTCTTATATGAAGCTTCTCAGGTCCGCCAGGGTGCAATGGTACCTCTCAACAATGCCATTAGTTTGCGCATGATAAGTCGTTGCCTGAATCTTCTTAATTCTCAGAAGTTTGCAGACATTCTTAAATATTTCCCCCAGGAAATTCGGCCCTTGATCTGTGAGCAATTTCTGTGGTGTACTATATTCGCAGATTATTTTCTCTGCGATAGCGCGTCCGATTGTATTAGCCTCTTGATCAGCAATGGGAATAGCCTTGCTGAATTTTGTCAGAGCATCTTGGAAAGTCAGAATATATTTATTCGTGATGGGCAATGGATCAACTATATCCATGAGACACTGCTCAAATGATGTTTCAGGGCTCTCTCCCTACTATCATGGGTACTTTCATGGCTTTTCCCAGCTTATTGAGTTGACATTCCTCACAGCTTCCCACATATTTCTCCACATCAGTCTTCATCCCTTTCCAACAGTATTTTTGTTTTAGTTTAGCGTACATTCATTTTACGCCAGGATAAACGGCAATCGGCGTGTCATGATATTCCTGTAGTATTTCCAAAATCTCATCGTCGGCAGGTGTAATGACCCCACCGTCAGAGTCGAAGTTCGCTACTCTCGATATCTCTGTCTTTGTCTGCGCTCGAGTTATAACGCTGATGCGACTCAATGCGTCAGCGTTGGTATTTTATTTACCAGGCTTCTATACCACCTCGAATTCATACTCTTCTAGTTTGATTCACCAATGTACGAGCCTTGATCCTGTGTTCTTTACATTAAATATCCACCTTAAGGGCCTGTGGTCCGTAACTACAGTGAACTTCCGTGCATATAGGTAGGGTCAAAAGTGATGAGCACCCCAGACAACGGCTAATATTTTCCTCTCTATTATACTAAATTTCTGTTATCCGTGGTTGAGCGTCCTGCTGGCATAGGCAATTGGAAAGTCCTTGCCTATCTCCCCTTGTGACAAGATAGCTCCTATGGCTTTATTTGATGTATCTGTAGTTAGTAGGAATGGTCTCTTACAATCTGGATAGTGCAGGATTGGTGCTGTAGTCAGAAATTTCTTTGGACTCTCAAATACACTCCTCTCTACGGTTCCCCCGGTCCAGAGCACGTCCTTCCTTAGTAATTCGGACAAAGGTTTTGCAATTTTGGAAAAATCCTTGATAAATTTCCGATAATAACCTGCTAGACCCAAAAAAAAACATTATTTCATTTTCGCTCTGAGGTTCTGGGAAAGTCGATACTGCTTCCATTTTTCTAGGATCTGCCTTAATCCCGTCCTCCGTGATTATATGTCCCAACTATACAAGGTCTCTCCGCAAGAAATTGCATTTATCGGGTTGAAGTCTCAGGTTTACATCCTTCAGGCGTTGCAGAAGTACCCTCAACCTCTTATTATGTTCCGGTAGGTCTGATCCAAAAATCACGATGTCATCGAGACAAACGAAACATCGGATTCCCTGAACTGTAGCCAAAATGGAATTCATCAACCTCGGGAATGTTGCAGGTCCGCCCTTAACCCCAAAAGGCAATTTGTTGAATTCGTAACGCCCATAGGGTGTCGAAAAGGCAATTCTACACTTATCCTCTTCCTTCACAGGTATTTGATGAAAACCCGAGGCCAAATCTAAAGTTGAGAAATATTTTGCATTACCCAAGCGATCCAGTATATCGGTAATGTTGGGTAATGGGTATGAATCATCCACTGTGACCTCGTTCATGCATCGAAAATCTACTACCACGCGAAACTTCACCTTCCTCGACGCATCCATTTTCTTAGGCACGACGAGCAATGGTGCATTCGACTGGCTTTTGCTTGGTCGTACGACTCCATTATGCAGCATCTCCTTGACCGGACGATCAACTTCTCCCAGTTGTGACTATGGTAAACGATGAGGGCTGACGCTGATTGAGGCTGTGCCCGGTTTCAGCAGCATCTCATGTTCCAGATCCTATCAGTAGCTCCCGGAGAATCTTCCGGTAACTGCACGTCTGAATTAAATTCTTCCAAAATTTCCACAGGAGAGTCTTTCTCTTCCCGATTCAGATGATCAATTCTCAAGTTCTCATGCAGTAATTTTATGCGATCTTTTATCTTGCAATTATTTTTCAACATCATGATAATTTACCGACGGTATCACAGAAAGTCTTCACCTAGAATTCCCCCGATGCAAGTGAAAGTTTCAGGAACCACCTGAAATACATGTCCCAGGCGTCTGTTTCCAATTCTCAGTATAAAACAGTTTCTCCCAGAGTTACGACGTCCTAATTGGAAATTCCCTTTAGTACTCGATTCCCCGGTGAAATTTTCATTTTTTCATTCAGTTTATTCCTCCTCACAAGAGAGGCCTTACTCCAGAATCGGCTAGAAATAACGTAGCCTCCTTCAATTCGGCTGTTTTCAGCAAAATCTGTGTTTCTATTTCTGCAGATTTAGCTGGTATTATCGTTTCGCCCTCGATTTTACTTGAGGACTTTTTCCTCCCCTCCGAAGGTTTTACCATCATCACCTGATAGGCTCCCACTGGCAATGCTTTATTAGTGTCTACCTTCTCGCTTTTTTTCCTAGAATTGTTTTTATTGTTGCTGCTGTTGGAGTTATGGTTTTTGAAACTCGAGGCCATATCATCCTTACAGCCAGTTAATTCCAATGGAACTTTTTGCGAATTCGGTAACCCTAATCTTTTTTTCAACTTACGGCAGTCCGTAGCTTCATGACCTCCATACCTGCAGTATTTACAAACGGTCCCAAAAGCATTGACGCTGCGTCTTTCTGACGGAACTGGTAACGTTGACTTACGTTGCCCACCATTGCGACATTCCTTTAAATGATGGTCTGCTTAACCGCAGGTAAAACAGTTCCCAGTTGATGAATTTTCGAGAGAAGATCGGTTTCCCCCTGTGGTTTTTTTCTAGTTCTATGGCTCCCGCACAAAATTCATGGAGAGTTTTAAAATTATTTCTTCTTACTAAAATCTGCAGCTGCCCACGCAACCCTTACTCGAACATCAGTTTCGCTAGAGTTATCATGAGTGTTTTTGAGGCTGATTTTTCCCCCTCGGTGAATTCACTACGCAGACTGAGTAAGCCATTCAAATAATCTAAAGCGACTTTCTCAGTACGAGCCACATATTTAGTGACATCTTCATTATCCCTTTGCTGCAATTTACTGAACTTGACCTGGAGTCCCAAGAGACTTTTCGTTTTCCCGAAAATTGATTTCAATTCAATTTTCAGTTCCTCAAACGACGTAGCTGTTCTGTATTTTAGTCGCTTCATGGCGGTCCCGTTCGGTTTACTTCCTAAAATTCCCTCCATTTAGAGGGAATTTTAGGAAGTAAAGGTACTGATTTTGTAATGTCCAAAAATTTGTACTAGAAACATTAAGGCTAGAATAATTTTATGTGAAATCATTAAGAACCAAACCAATAATTGTAAACTAAATTGAGTGCATTTTATCACTTGAACTCGATTAAAAATTCCAAAGACATTGGAATCGAGTTCAAAAGTGATGAAATGGCACACTCAGCATGCCCCAATTACCCAATACTAAGATTCGCACGCTAAGAAACGATTGAAAACCGATTAATTAAGATCCCAAAAACCGAATGAACTACTTCCCCATAAAAATCAAACGAGTGGGAAAAGTCATACTGTAGGATTTGCGATGGTCGGGAGTAACAGNTATTTTATATTTGCATACAAATTTTGGACATTACAATGTGTTAGTGAGAAATGGTCATATTGTAGGATTTGCGATGGTCGGGAGTAACAAATCACTACTAAACGAATAAACAATTTAATAATATATTTATTCGCCGAAGCGTCAGTCTCAACAAGTACAATGAATATTGATTTGATGCTCAGTTGCGCTCGATACAACGGATGCCGATCAACTGCCCACGGCTCCTGTGCGATAGGACGCCGTGATAGAATAATTCGGTAGAGGCTCGAAATGGAATCCTCTATTATTGTGTTGGTGTATCCGTGAGAGGAAAGCAACGAAATACTAAATGCCTGAGGATGACGTCAGACTGTCTCCTCAGTTAGGATGTAGCGAGGCGCTACAATACGACATTTTCCACCAATTAAAAATGGACTCGTTGGAGCCCATGTGACAAGTGACCCCAAAATTTATATAAAAATGTCAGAAAAACCAAAATTACGCAGTATTGAAGCAGCGACGGAGCAGTAACAATTCTGGTGGAAATGGTTCATTTAATCGGTCCGGTTTTTCAATCCTTCCTTCGATTACACGGGATAGTACTGAATTAATAGTAAGTTACGAACAATTGAAATTATCCGGGAATAAAATTTCTTTAACCGAGAGTGGTGACTTTTCTTGCAAATAAGGAATTCGTTTATTGTGACGCGTTGTGGACAGTCTCAACCAAACTCTTAAAATCTTCAACTTCAACTGCCAAAAATTCATTAAAATATCAACGAGTAGAAGAAAGTGTTTCCGTGAAAGTATCCATAATAGCCTTTAGCGCGACTAATTGCTGGTGAGGAAATTACGGATTTACCCAGGAATCTACAAATACATCGAATAATTTATAAATAACAGACCGAATTGTGAGTAACAAAATTTGTAAACCCAAATTTGAATCCTTCAGATCACTCCAGGGATAGGAATTTTAGCTACCTAGATTTCTGTAAAATCACGCTTATGTTTTTGTAAACCGAGTAATTATACAAAATATATTTAAATTCAAATTTGATTCCCATTACAACTCCAAATGTCTTGATTAGAAATTCGTCTCAACTCAAGCCCTATCCCTAAATCAAGCCCTTTTTCCCTTATATTTTAAACAAGGTAAGACTATAAAACTTTGCGTCGTCCAATAATTATAAAATTCAATAATTTTACCTTTGATTTTAATGTGACAATTAAAACATGTCCATTCGACGCTAAAATCCTTCTCTGGACATAACAATTTCAAGAAAGAATGCAATTTATGGGTATTTTCTCCTTCGAAATTACGCACCATCTGAAGTGCGCCCTTCAAATGAAGATGTGTCCTGTAACGAGATTTTCTCGTTACGGGTTGAAATCCCCTTAAAGAAGTATCTGACCTCTCAAAAATGTCTGAAAAGAGACAGGAGACATCTAGAGGCGGCTGAAAGAGCCGCGACTAGATGAGAAGAGCCACAGATCGATGAAAGGCTGAAGGCATAGCGGGTTTTGGGTGGAACCGCGACCCCTTGAAGTCTAGAGGACGTTAATAGACTTTCGCCATTTTAGAACTCACCCAGTTGTGTTTAGGGGAAAGTGGCCCGACGTATAGGGATTCCAGCTGGGCGACTCTAAAGGCTGTGTCGGGATAAGTTAGTAGGGACCAACATAGCTAGGTGCAAGGACTGGCACCTCCGTGTTCCCGTCGGGTTGATTGGTGGGAATAGGGCAACGGAATGACCTGTCGTCGCCGAGATATCCAGACTAGGAGGCAAGGCCCTAGTGAGATTCCGAGAGAGTCGAACGCGAGCGCTTGAACCGAGAGGTTGGAAAAATTTCTTCGTGTGCTGGAGTGGTGAATGGCTGGGTAAGCCATGGCACGGAGTTTTTACTTCACGTAGCCTGGTGCATAACTTTGGCGGCGAATGTAGGGGGATGCCCTTGCATCCCCCGCGTGGAAAACAGAGTTATTTCGGAACGCAAAGTGACGACTTTGTTGTGTTCGGCGCTATCTAATCTCGACGGAACGATTCGAGGCGTATGAGCCCGTGGGCCTGGAGTAGAGAAATCTTCCTGTCGGCCCGACCATACGCCGACAGTTTAATACTACCCCGAGGCAGTGACACGCGATGATCAAAGCGCAACTGGTGGTTGAGAGTGTGGGTGTTCGTAGCGTGGGTAACGTAGTTCCACCCTGGTCAGATCAGCCTCTCAACGTCCCAGGCTCTAAGGAGTCCCGGCTGATTCGCAGCTAACTCTGGAACTCTCCCGAGTAGAAATAATCGGTAAGGGAAAGTATGCCGGAGGGGTTAAAAGATTCTCCGGAAGTATGAAGTGAATTAATTATGGAAATTATGCTGCGAGGCATAATCCACGGCTTGCAAAGGTCCGTGCGGATGTGGTGGTGATACGCCTGGTGGATCTCGCCCACTCCACCGTATCACGCTGATGTTAGCTGGGCAACCCATTGTCCCGCCCAAGAAGTCCCCTGGGAAGACGAGTTAGCCTCAGGGGCCGGTGTTCGTCGAACCTCCCGTGAAGGTTCGGCTGGCGCCCAACATACGAGCGATAAAGACGGCAAAAAAGTAGTTTGGATTTTTCCTGGGTGAACAACCCGGGAAAATATCCTTACAGTCCTTACTGTTTCTTATTTATTCTGCATATTTTGTTTTGCCCAAGCCTCCGGCAGAAGGTCTCTGACGTCATTTCTTTCTTTTTCGGCCTCTTCTCAACAAACCCGCTCACATTCAAGAAGACGTTTCAGTTCCTCCTCTCTGCTCGTGTTCCTTATCTCGAAATTTGAAACTTGTTCGTGCAAACTAACAATTTTACTTCTGAGATGATTGAAACGTCGAGGTGGTCGTTCTTCCGCCGAGTGTTGCACTTCGGGTTGCACTGTCCTGTGACGATCGCCCTCAGGAGTTTGATTTGGAATAAAACCCCCTGCTCGGAGTGCTTCTGCGCGATAGGAAACGTTGCTTGACATAGAAAATTACTGTTCAGGTGTCCCACCGTTCTTCCCCGTTTCCTCACCCCCTTCGTGTATCACTTCGATGACATCGAAGGGATTTCCAGGTACATTTTGTACAGGATTGACAGGGCGAGAATGCTGGTTTTCACGCAAATTATTCGAAAGAGAGTTTAATACTCCCCCCCCCCCCCCCCCCCCCCCCCCCCCC